>NC_050586.1:10312500-10612500 GCF_013368585.1 Megalops cyprinoides
TCTTTGCTTCCTCTTTTGAATCGCGGATCTCATCTGAGCAGAAACGGGAGGACCGCACAGAAAAAAACATGCCAGTCAACCATTAATCTGCAAACATGCTTCCTCTGACCTTTGGAGGAAGATGCTCAAATGACATTTTAATTGCTGTGATTATCATCAGCAAATATGTTATCACTGATTATTGCAAAAATGTATGTGATATAAATACATTGGTAATACATTCTATGCAATACGTGTATGATCGAATGTGACACACTTTGAGTAGCAATAATGAGAAACCTAAAAAACATCAAAGTATATGTGTAAGTGCATGATTTTATACATGCCAAAAGCAACGATTAATGCTTTTGTAGCCCAGACTGAAATGGTTGGTAACCCAGGTGAAATTGTTTGCCAATTGACAGTCTCATGATCTGAACACTAGTAGGAAATAAAAGTGAGTGTGACAAGTTTTTGATCATTGTTAATTATGCTATAATGGTTTTGAGAAGAACCCACATTTGCTATACCAGTATGAAATTTAAAGGGTTTGTCATTGCATTGTAATTACCCTTTTTTTACATTACATTACAAATCTCAATGCTAGTAGGGCAACATCTACTGTAAGCATGATAGCTGAGGTTCCATTAACATGTCTTAAAGGAATAGAAAACAATTCAGCCTCTGTATTCATTTACATGTGGATGATGACATTGCCTACCCACAGGGGGAGGACAAATTAACTTTCAAATAAATTCAAACAATAGCAATAATAAGATGAAAGGCTCCTGGTGAAAGGAACGCTGAAAGCTGCTAATCCTTGATGTAAGAAGGGAGTTACTTTTTTCTCACTTCATTGCATATGAAGGTTTTTCACATGCAGTACTTCTGCTGGGAGAAAGTATTCATGCGTCACCTGGGCCGGCAATGCTTGCCTCAGTTAATATATTGAAATGTAAGCCTGGCAAGTTCCTCCTGATCATGAAGGGGTTGTTGACGCCAAGCCTCCTCTGCTCTCCCTTTCATCAAGCTCCCCTTTTGCACCTTTTTTGTTTTCATGTTGGAGGGTCCTTGATTTGAGGCCATCCATAGCCCTCTCTATCTTTCTTTTCACTCCTCTTCCCTGGGAGAAAGCACAGTCCCCAGCAACATATTTATACACATTATAGCTCAACCATTACCTTGATGCTCAGTGGCTTTGCCTATATACAAATTTATACCCTTTACCTGTGTTGAAGGTTGAACTGTAATTAGGCTTCTGCCGATTAAAAAATGTATCATAACTCTCTGAGCCAAGGAATGACACGCAATTTGTTTTTAATCTAGATAATATATGTTTTAATATATGTGCATTTAATACATTGGCTGAATAACCCATGGCTCATGTGTTAATCACTATAAGAGGCTGAGTGAATATCTGAGAGGTCTATTTTCACCTCTGTCATGTGGCACAGCACGCACAGTTTCTGACTGGAGGGAGTAGAATCTGCCACACACAACCAGCTGAAGCACACCAGCAGTATTCAGCTGTGGCTGGCAATACATGATGATGGAAAATAAGCACACCAGAGATCAGGTGTGAAGAGGCCAAATGGGAAGTTAAGGCCTCAGGCATCAGACTACAGACAATGATAAGACAGACTCAGGTAAAAGCTGGTGTGATGGACATTGATGAAGATTTATGTCTTCATCAATTATGCCAAATGTTAATACTTTATTAGTTAAGGATACAACTCCAACATTGACATTTCCAGGCTCTGAAGAGGTAAGAGTTTTTTTTTCTTACATTTTTTTTCATTCTTTGTATGGATCAATATTTGACTAGTTTTACCTAATCTGCCATTAAATATTTTAAAAAATCAGACTGTACACCATAAATTTTTAACTTTTACTCTTTCTCACTTGCCAGTGACTTTCAAAAACTGTTCCTCTTACACGGCTATCCCATAACCACCTCACATTTGAGACATTTAGAAGGGAAATAGATCCACTTGTATGTGAGTACAGACAAGACCTTGTTTTTTTTCTAGAAACTAAATGCAGGAATGTGTTTCCTTTCACATTTTTTGATGTCAGTTTCAGGCTTTGTGTGAAAATAGTTTTCCCAGACAGCTCAGCAAAAATTTAGAGATGACAGTTTGATAGGTTTTCAGCTTCACCTGAGAAAAACAACAGATCATCGCCTCCTTGCAAAACTGCACATGTAATGTTTCCAGTCGTGTCAGAGATCTGACTTCCTTTTGTGTATATCTTAGCAAAGTTCATGCGGATATCGGCAAGTCTGACACCTGTCTCCTTCAGCTGAAACGAAAACAACACATCAAACAACATAAGTTTAGCCTCTGAAATATTTCAGTTGTGGAAGACCTCTCATAAAAGATTGTGATGTAAATCAGCTTAGATCTTCTGTGCATGTTTATCACAGTAAGTGATTTAAACAGTGGGGTTTTTCGGTAGAATTCTGGCTTCATTTGAAACTGATTCACATTCACATTCTGATAAATATACATACATTTTCAAATGTCAGGCCAAACAGTGATCCCTTAACGAAGGCCAATTAATGCATCTTTGGCTGATCAAAGAGACTTATACACAACACCCACTGAATGGTCAGAGCCAAGACTGTAGTGTGTCAGGGACAATGTTTCCACTAAAACACGCAGACATTGTTTGACCATTAAAAAAAACAACAACAACAAAGTAATTTGCAAAATGTATTGATCTCACTCTTCACTGGGAAAACAGGTCAGATTTGATGCTTGTGTCACCAGCTAACAACTTGCAAAAATACACAGCATTATTCCTTGTAGCTATGCACCTACAATAATAAAAAAAAAATCTTAGAGAATAGGCTAATAGAATGGTATAATTATATACCATAATATATGCCATATAATAATTCTAATGTAATTATTCTGTATTATCCCCAAAAGGGAAGCAGATATTTCCAGAAATAAATATTATTTATTGTCAATGTGAAATGAAAGCACACGTCTGTAGCCATTAGTGGAATTTCCAGAGCAGATATTGCTGTTAATGAAATTTAGAGGGCTTTAAAAAGGCCCATCATAATTGAAATGGACTGCCATTTAAGCTCAGAACGTGGATATTGGGGCCAATGTGGAACCCCAGTGAGAAGATTCCCCAGCATTAAAAGTGTAGCCTTTTCCCACAAAGCATGGCTTGGTAAATGAATGTTGCACACTCTCCTCATCATAGGTGGCAAATTACATTTGAGTAATACCAATAAATCCAAAATTCATACATAGACAATTGTTAGTTTTAATGAAGAAATTGCTAGAATCTATTTAAATCTGCAAATACATTCTGAATTGTTTGATTTTAGTGATTCCATTTTACACCTAAATAAGTGATTTTGCATCAGTGAGCTGACCACTTTAAAGAATTATACACATTTGTATGTTAGACATTTCAATGCATAAAAGCATATCTTCAGAGCAGTTATTAAACAGCACACTAGATTCACACTAAAGTGGAGCATTATGGTGCAACAGGCTAGAAATTTAATCGCATATATGAAAGGCCAATTAGACAATTGAAAACTTTGGTTACCACCAGCTGACAAGCTGTGTGGAAACACCTTAAATATATCTTTTCACCTCACACAAGCATCGACACAGCAACTGGGAAGTTCCCTATAGATTAATTTTCAGTGTGTGTTGAAACCATCAGTATACTGTATGGTACATCCCGCATGTGTGAGAAAACAGACTTCTCACTTCTCAGGATAGTTGTGTCTGTACAACAGAGAATGAAACAGAGAATACTATGATGCCTGTTTATAAAAATTAACGGTGCTTCAAAGGGGAAATATTGCCTGCAGGTGTGTCTTGGAGGAGCTGTTTTAAAGACTGTAAATAAAGCCGGACCAAGCACACTCAGTATGGGAGATTTACAATCACTAAAAGAGATTAACAAAAAAGTGAGAACTGTTTTCAAAAAAGGCAATGGCTTGCACTTAATTGCGAACACACTTGACAACAGAACAAAACTGGGTGTCCCTGAACTTTTCAAGCCTGATGTTTCCAGTCTATATCCATGCATGGTGTCACAACATCCATTGATCGGGGGTTTCATTTGAAATGTATTGTTATTCTCTGATTTTATTTCAGGCATAAACATCAACAGAATGCAACAATGGCAGAAAAACAGCTTTGCCTTTATGGCTGTAATTTAAAATTTGTGCACTCAATGCAGTGAGTATGGTACATATCTGCATATGGATGATGACTTTATTTCCCCCCCATAATAAAGCCTGGAACATTAAAGACACAAATATTACTGTCACAGCCGTACTACAAGATATCTTATGAAATGCCTTCAAGAGCATGGCATTAATACTTAATAAAACCTTTATAACAAAAGCTACAATGCTTTATGGTGACTTAGTGAATGTGACGAATGTGTTATACATTACTATATTGGCTGTCATAAAGCCCCAAATTTAATTTCCCTTTATGAGCTTTGTATTGTGATGAATTCATTGTCATGAAGGTACAAATTACGAGGACAATATTAATACAACATGTGCCCTTATTCACATTTGCATTTTGTTTTATATTTAGGTGAATCACATGGCTGTAAATTTACAAAATGCACATTTGAAAAGCTTGGTGGCTTACGGTATTGCTGCTTGCTGTTAATTATTGTAGCTGCGCCACACTCTCTTCAGATACATTGACTTATTTTCACATTTGTCTCCCCGAATAGGCTATGAGAAGGTCATTAAAACACTGCAGTCACAGCCTCTCCTGGCATCATCATTAATTCAACAGTCCCCCAAAACCTTCCCTTCCAATATTCCAAAAAAATTCTGCCTCTTGCCAGGAGGCATTGGGAGTGAACACCATATCTCCTGTCGTCGCAAAAATGATCTGGAGACTTTCTGTTTCCATCTGGCCAAAAGTTTCTCAATAAACATCAGCAATATCAGCTCGGAGTTCACAGCGACTATGTCCTGTGAGAAACGTCACTGGTGACATGTTTGTCCCCAATAATCCGTGATGAACACAAAGCATGTTTTGGGATTTTCTGCATCTTGTACAAATATGCAAATTTTCTCAATTTGTTGTGACCAAAAAAAAGAGCTTAAGATAGAATTTAGTTTTTAATGTTGAATGCTCTCTTAGTTCTTTGTTGGATCATCCCTGCACTGCCCACAGCTGTCAGCCAATGGTCTTCTTCACCTTATAGAACCAAATGCAGAGTTGAGGTCAATTCTATTTGAAGTCAATTCTGGAAATGAATTGAGATTCAATTCATGAATAGAAAAATCTAATGTAAAAATGATGAGGTATTTTCAATTCATCAATTGAATTTTGGTTCATTCCCTGAATTGACTGAATTAAAATTGATTTGACTCCAGGTCTGCCAGAATGCACAATGTATCACCAATGTATTGCCATTGTTTATAGTAATACTGCAAAGACAATTTTCACAAGTGATTTACACATATCTGTGTTTTTAAACATATCAGTGTCATGGTATTGCCAAACAATTATTGTCAAAAGATGATAAATACATCAAAGAGCATGAGACCCAATCACTAGAAACATCTACTAAATAAAAGGAGTAGGAACTCTGTTAGGTTCCTGTTAGGGTGTTTACAAAGGCTGAGGAGTCCATTCATCAGTAAAAAAAAATCAGGTACAGAAAGCAGTGTATCAATGTGTTAATAAAGTCATTTTGTGTGTAGCATATACATAAAGACACACATAAATCCAAAGCCCAGACTCTGCACAGAGTTAAATCTTTGCAATGCCTGATTGTTCTCATCAAAATTCTCTTCCGCCTGCAGAGTGCATGCTGTTGACATTTCTAAATGTCAGTCTGAAACACTGCATCCAATTACGCAAGAGAGGGAGAGATTGCAAAAAAAAAAAAAATGCTGAGGTATCAGTGCTGTATTTTCAGTTTGAAAGTGATTTTTTTTTTTGCTATTCATGAACAGACTAGGTGTATATCCAGAGTGGTGTCACATCAATATTGGATGTTTTTCCAAGATGGGCAAAACATTAATATTTAACATCCGTGAAACAATAATATTTGAGGTTTGCATTGTGTCTCTTGTCCACTCTGCCAGTATGTGTTTGGTGTTTTACTTTAAAATCAACATGTATGTAAACTATAGTATGCTATATGCTATAGTATTACATGATACATTGTTACATGGTGATATTATTGTTAGTATATAATGACCTTATCAGACAGTGTATGTGATCTAACTGTCAGGCACCCAGCATTTAAGGGGATGTAAAATGGTATCATTGGAGTCAGGAGTTCATTCATCAGAGGTTTATTTACAACCTTAAATTTTCATGATGTTTTTCTTATACAAGTATGTGTATTTAACCTATTGTCATACAAGTGTAATTTAAACATATGGCCTTGGAGCATTAATGTAACAACAGTGAATAGTAACAATATTTTTTTTGATGTCACTTATGGTGCGGTAGGCTACTGTATGTGATTCATTGAGTCACCTTGTCAACAAGGTATCACAGCATCCAAATAACAACTGCATGACCATTTATATCTATAGTTATAGCATTAAATCCTTTTCACACAGTTTATCTCTTTTAATTTTCTTCAAGCTCCAATGTCAGTGGGATCTCTAATAAGGTGACTTCTGTCAGCTATCTCAAGTTAACCTACTGTAAATTATGGTACAGGCCCTGGACATGTTGCCATGGTAATGAGCCTTGCTGGATGTACCTTAGTTTCATGATATCAGAAAGCCAGAATCCTTCCAAAGTATTTGCAAAAAGTTAGCCAGATAACTCATTAATTCCTCTTTGTGAAGTATACCCCTACAGTGTAATTATTTTGGAGTGGATAAAGTTAGATGCAACAACATCAGTGTTGAGTTTCACAGGGACTTATCAATGACAGAAAGTGGCAAAAAAACACCTGGAAACCCCAGCATTTCAATTCATATTAGCACTTCATTGTTATCCTGAAGGTACATCACTTCACCCTCTGTGACATTCAATTAATGTGAGTGAGCGTGGCAAATAAAAGATCTATATTCCCTATTCTTGTGTGAAGATGGGACTAATGCCTGTCGGTTCCCAACAGTGCTCTAACGCAAGTTTTTTTTTTTTTTTTTCCCCTCTCAAACTGGCTTTGGAAAATAATTATTTCCTTGCAAGATGGAAAGACATCTGACTGAAAAGTGTGTAGGAGTTCCCTTGTGAGAGACTTTCTTTGGACCATTGTCATTTAGTTTAGTGTTCGCTTTAAGTAAATAGAGATCCTATGATCACTTTCACTGTTTGTTTTGTTTTGCTTGTATATTTACAGCTGTTGCCATTATGGCCTTGCATTGGAGCTCTTGCTGCTGGCAAAAGCAAACAAGAGCAATACATTTTGTTCCCTCTACACATAATGATGTTCTGCTAAATCACTTTTATATGGTAGGAACTGTTTGTATTTATTCTAGATATTTTCATTCCAGTCTGACATAAAAAAGTTACACTGAGAGGGTATAACTCAGTGAAGAATGGGCATAAAATATTAATTCTTTTGTTTTTTGTTTGCACATTACCATCTGTTTTGCATGAATGGAATGAAGTGAAAGTATACAGTAATGCAGTGTTTAGAAGGATGTTCTCACTTGTACAGACGGGTGAAGACAACTGAACTAAAATAACTCAATGGAACCAAGTACGGATTCATATAAACTTTGTTTGAGTTGTAAGCTGAACTTTTGTCTATGATAAAATTGTTAAAATAATAACAATAAAATGATAAAATAAGATAAGATGACATTAAGGTCAAGTTTTTCTTTCATTTCATTTTAACCTTAGAGCTCCACCAGTCATTGTGCAGTCTATAAAACCCATTAAAAAAAGAAGGAAATCATGAAAGACTGGCAACAATACTAATGCAATAAAAGGTGGATCTCACTAATCCAGGGAATCATGGTCCAGTTATTTGAGTATGTGTTTAATTCAAAATACAAGAATCTCTCATTAGTTGCCTATATCAAAAGAAAAAATAATTTGTTGGATTAGTCAACACTGTTTCCACTGAGACATGTGATAAATCTGTCCTACAAGAGCAATATTATTTATTACTTTGTACTTTGACAAAATACATGAATACAAGAACATGACTGATTCTATTGGAATTAATGGGGTTACCTACTGGAATTAAAACATGACTTTGGAATAAAATAGAAAATAATAGCAAGAGAGAACATTTGTCCAGGTTCTGTAGGTGTTGGATTGCCTCAAGGATCTGGGCTTGAACTTGCTTTAAGTAATGTTCATGTATACCATCAAACCTGGGGGTTAAGCAAACCACTTGAAAGTAAAATACAGACATCAGCTGGCAACAAATGGCAACTGAAATGGAATACACACACGTATAAATATCAACATATGGAAAGTGAAAATGTAAGGCTGGAATGAAATCATTTTGTGAAGAACAAAATACACTGCACAAAGCAGTACAAAATATACTTACATATTGTAGCAGATTTAGCTGTCAGGATGAGGACTGTGTCATTAAAAGTAAACAGGATGCAAGTGCTAAGAGCAAAATTCCAACGAGGTCAGAGAAACTCAGTGCTTTATTTACACTGCATATTGAACACTATGTTTAGTTCAGTACTCTGCAGAAAGAACTATGAAAGAGCTATAAAAAAGTATGGAGAGGGGTAATAACACAAGCTCAAGATCTTAAACTGACTTATTTTAGCCATAAAATGAGAAAGGGAGGGGTTGGTAACTACTATGGAGGTAAAAGAACAATATATTTAATAAGGTGGCTAATAGATACTACTTCAAGATACAGTATGTAGTAGACTATTTCAGGATATATAGATATATGAGTTCAAAATAAATTTGGATGCTGGGCAGTATTTTGTAGTTCAACTGAATTATAAATTCATAAAGTAACCTCTTTTTTGCTGTGAAGTTAGAGAGTTAACACCATAATGGATTCACTCTAGTTTGTGGTAAGACTAACATTTAGCAAACTGCTGCATTAGTAACATTCTATAGAAGTCTGACAAAAGAGTAGAGATGTTTGTTGCACACATATTTTCAATAGGAAAGGGCAATAAGTAGCTGAATGTGTAATGCCATAATAGAAGGGGAACCTGTGAAAAACACATCATCTCACAACATCTCTGGTCCAAATATTTACTTCCCTGTTTAAGTCTATTATTAAATGTATTGATCTGAATACATTATTCTGGAACAATGTACCTGTAGGTGTTGGCTAAACAGTTATTGTTATTCGAACCAACATTGCTTTTACTGTGATTCAAATCACCTAATAGTGTCCTAATAACCTTGGAAAAAGAGGATGTGTGTCTTGATAGACTGCAGCACAGGAAGTGGTCGGCCTGCTACAGATGCAGCTGCCCTGGAGGGTACCATTTTAATTACAATCTTATTTAGATCCATTAAACAGAGCCAGTGACGTTTATTAGGCAACTGGGCAAAATAAACAGCCCTTAATTGGTCCACAACAAGTCATTTCTTCCCACTCAGACAGACATTACACAGAGTGGCCACTACTTGGCGCAACGGCCCAAAGCATCTTGCATGCTGTTATCCTTCCCAAAATGTTAGCAGTCTTTTGTGATCATTATGTTTTCTCAAATCAGATTATATTTTGAACCATCTTAGTTTGCTCTGTGCAATACCATTAAAAAAATGGATTTTTTTTCAAATACTTATGTTTAATTGATCAATAACAACAATTTATCTTACATGTTACATGTAAGAGTAAATTGATTATTATAATTATTATGAATTGATTATTATGTATAATATAGATACATACATCACAAAAGTGTCTTACATTACAAAATCTATGTCTTTCTCTTTCCCTCTTTCTCTTTCTACTACTCTCTCTCTGTCTCTCACTATCTCTCTCTTCCTCCTCTCTATCAAATTCATCTTCACTTATCATCACTTCTCACTTCCTGGAAATACAGTCAACAGTAGCCTGTGTTAGATTGTAGTTTTGAAGTTTCTCATGTGAGAGATCTTTCTGGGGTAGATAAAGTGGCAAACTAGCTAGTTGGTTGGTATTAAATGTCACAGGAAGACGAAGTTTATACTGCTGTAAATCGAACAATATTAATCTTGATCTAGTCGCTGGCATAGATGAACGGCGGTGGTTAAGTAACGAGAAGGCACGAGAGTTGAAGTGCACCCTTAACTTTGGAGGCATTTTTCTCAAAACCACTGCTCTGAAACTGCCAGAGCATAACACGGTGTTATTCTCTTAATTTTTGGAGTTGAGAAATAAAATTTGTATTGTTACAAAGCAGAATTTATCTTCTTTCCAACTGTATGTAAAACTGAAAATGTGTCTGGAATTCCAAAGCGACTGATTTTGATCAGTCACATATGAAGGGTACTGTGTGTGTGACTAGCCAAAGTGACTTGATTTTGATGGAGGAAGTCACTGGTGTGGCATAGCTCCAGGAAACTGCAGGAGTGCCTCACCAAAACCTTTTGTGCAAGTGTTAGAATGCATATATTTTTAGAAGTAATTTTTTATTGATTTTTTTTTCTCAGAATACCTATTAGAACACCATTTTTGCCATTTCCATTGACTTTTAAAAAAGAGTAATCACCTCTTTTTGACCTTGACCTAATTACCACTGACCACTTTGACCACTGTCCTTGGCATAATGCACCAGTGAGATGCTCAGGATGGACACGTATATCACACTGAATATCTTAACTCCCCGTGCTTCTCCAGTTCTTGAAAACAATGTTTAAGGCCAGTGAGATTGCTCATTATGTAAAAATTCAGTTTTGCACATGAAACAGGGGCCTTTTTACAGCAGATGATTTCCATCATTCGAGGAAATGTCAAGGTTGGCCTTGCATGTTGACAGATTACTTCTGTGCCACTTGCTATACCCTGGGCAATTTTGATGATTGAGTTTTTCAGAAAGTGACAATGAAACCCGTACAGCCATTGTACAGCTCTGAAAATGACAGGGAGAGGAACCCTTAATATTCCATTTGTGATGTGCTGATAATATTTTAGGCTGCTCTTTTACTTATGGGCTTTCATAATAAGATTTAGATTTGGAAGCTATACCAGGTACACAGCCTTTTTAAAAACCATATGTATAAGATCTGTTTTCATATACAGGCTGATAAAGCTGGGGCTTGCTTGAGAAAAACAAGTTGGGCAGAACGCAGCTGTACAATACACTTTAAACTGACACATTGTTTGCAGTGTACAAGGTGTTTCATTTAATGCTGTGCTTGTTGTAAACACCAGAATATGGGTTCTGTTGCTCACGCAATACATGCTCATGTAACAACTGCACAAAAAACAAGTCCTGAACAGAGGTTTGAAATATACTTTTTAAGTACTGCAGTCTTTTCCTGCACGAATAACCCATATTTTCACATATCCTGGTATGTGTGACCCATTCGCCACTTTCTCAAAACAACTGTTTTATTATTTATGTGCCATACACTCTCATCCAATTCCGTGCCTTCATACATATGACTTTTTTCTATTTATGACTTTTTAAAGATAACGTCCTTCAGTTAAACATGTACATTTCAAATTCCCCTTAAAATAGTGTGTGTGTATGTGTGTGTGTGTGTGTGTGTGTGTGTGTGTGTGTGTGTATGTATGTATGCACGGCTTTTAAAGATCTTCTTCCACCTTATGAACAGACATGCTTATGTTCAACCATAAACCTCATATTGCACAAACTCATATTGTTCCCCTAGAAGTACCCTGACCAGGTGATTGCCTTTGGCAATGGATAACTTAGATGATGTGCACATCTGATGGACCCAGTCTTCTCCACAGAAATAATGGCATAAGTATTTGAAGTTGAATCTTAAAAATACAGTGATAAGTCAATGTATTAAGATCAGGATATGCCATTAGCTAAATTATTCTAATACTATGTAAGCTACAATGGCATAACACATTTAATCTCCTTCATTAATTAGACAAAAAATAATAATTTAAATCATGGCAATTATTTTGGAGTGTCTCAGTGATATTTGACATTGTGTTGTTTGCAGTGTCTTGTGCAAGCAGTTCGGCCCCAAAACAGTGTGTAATGTATCACTTCAATCATGGGGTCCTAACCAATTTCCTTTAGGTTCCTGTTTCCTACATTTCTCACAGTCTTTAGGTCTTAAGACTCAAGACAGTCGTGTTCTTCATAAGCGAAAAGTGAAGCCTTTCTTTTCTCTTGCATGGTTACTAACAAAAGTCTGAGTTACCATTTCGGGTAAAGTGATCTGAGGTTATTGTAATAAACCAGCAACTATCTATTATAGATAGGTAACTATAGGTAACCACCTTATAATAAGTGGGGCATTTGTGTGCATAGAACATTTTAGTTATAAAAATGTGCACATATTTGTAAAAAGCCAAAATGTGTTAAATATTAACAAATTAGTCCCACTATTTTTTATTTGTGTTACAAATAAAATTGTCAATTAATGTTACACCTCCAGACCACCTGGAATAACAAAAAGCACACCCAGTAACCCACGGGCTCATTCTGCGGACAAATATAAATTATGTGATGAATCCTGAGACCACAGAATCTCAGAATGCTGGAGAGACTGAGTTTTAATCACATAAATGGAAAATAATTAATGCGGTAAAATGGAAGCAATTTGATTAAAAAAGAAGAAATACAAGCTCCTTGTATTCAGCCAGTGTAAATTAAATTAAAATATGTTCTTTTACAGTACATTCTTAACTGGGAGGAAGTGTTGTCTCCCTTGGCTTGCAGGCTGCCCCTCTGTTCTGGATTATGAACAAAAGCTATCTTTACCCCACAGCTGTGCTCCATGTTGAACATAACAATATGGCGAAGAAATCTAATTAAGGTGCAATGTAGTTCTTACTTTGTGTCAAAAATTCATATCATTTTAGAAACAATTTGAAGACTCACTCTCTACCTTTTGTAAAAGAGAAAAAACAAGCTAAAATGGGGCTTTTGTAAATATCATATCAACTTGGAATATCACTCTCTACCTCTGGTTCGTCTAAATGAAATAATGGCTTATATTGTGTGAAAGTCATTTAGTCAACACTTTAAGTCAACACTTAATGTGTACATAAGACCTTTCCTTAAATATGCAACATTGTTGCAGCAGCCCTTCATGTTTTCTAAAAGCTCAAAAACGCTCAACGTGGTAGAATACTCTTGCAGGACGGTAGCTGTCAACACATTGTTGGGCAGTTCTGATGTAAAAAAAAGCCTCTAATTGCTACATGGCTTGAAGACTCAGCCAAGGCATCCACTGACCTCAGATTCTGTTAGCTCTTGAGAGGCACAGTGCATTTCCAAAAGTTAATTTATTCCTGGTGAACCACTCCCCCCACCCCTTTCCAGGACAGAAGCTTTCAAGCTTCCATTTTTCATGGGTAATGCAGTCATTCCTGGTAAAAGGTAAATGTCATTACTTTTCTTCTCAATAAGAAAGATACTTTCTCTTTAAGGCCAAACTGGTCACTTGTCACATGGATTACAGTCATCATACACTGAGTTAATGGGGTTCCTCTGGTGGCTCCAGTGCCATTTCTTCAGTATAGGCTGAGTCCTGCAGCCCAGGTTTGAAACCAGGTGTGTCATCTGCCAACAATGACTAGCAGCTCACAGCAGCACAAAAAATCAGTTTGATTTCCAGGGATAGGTGCAGGTAAGTCAGCCAAAGCTCTCTTTCTCCCACCGCTTTCAGGTTCTCAGATTCATCAGACACCTTTGAGTTACTCTGATGATGTCAGTGGAAGAACTCCTATCCTTCTATCCCATCTTGTTAAGGTGCACTGTGAAACTTGTAGTGAAAACAGTAGCTGCAATAAATACCTGAACTGGCTGTTTGCAAGTGCAGAGGTTGTCACAGTGAGACAAGCTTAATGGACAATTCATAATACCAGGTTGCATAAAAGGTTTTATAAAAGAAAAAAGCATGCAACCATACACAAGCAAGAAAAAAATGTGTGTGTGTGTGTGTGTGTGTGTCATGTATATAAAGAAAGGACAAATCTGGTCGGGTTCAGAGGTCGTGAATGCTTTTGAACTCCATTTCTTGTAGCACATTTTCCCCAATCACACCCATTATCTCCTGTAGCTGAATCAATACAGAAATTAAGGATCAATTAAGCAATTAAAATTCGGATAAGGGACCAAGTCTATGTAATGGGCTTTGGGAGGAAAGGTTGCATATCCCAGTGCCTCTACTGACAGGAATCCAGAGTGTGGATAAATAGGCTTAGCCTCTCCAGAACTTAAGTTAAATTAAATCAGCATTTGTCAATTCAGCTTGGTCAAGGTCCTCCGCATTTAATTTTGCCTCATCTTATTTAAGTGACAGAGGTGATCAATCCAGTAATTAAACCCTTTTCAACAGGTTGTTGGTGGTTTATAAGGATCCTGCCAAGCTAGTGGTCCTGGAGTCATGAGGTTTGGAAACTGAGTCTTGCTAGTGTCGGGGTAGGTGTCCACCGTTGAGTGTTATAATAAACAGCATGACTCACACAGAAGCAATATTTCTGTAGATGAACGAAAAAATACACTGCATCTCCTTTAGAAAATGTGATATTTTTACCAGCGGTGCTTTGATACAGGCGGCCCCCGCATTTGCAAAACAATGTGTTCCTAGAAATCTCATTCTGAATTGATTCTTATTTTCCCATAGACTCAAAGCTTGGGATATGATCCTGAGTATAGATTAAAAAGTGGATTGTCACAAAAAGATGAATACGAGTTCAAATCAAAATTTCATATTATTAATATTGATAGTGGGTGCATATTCGTGTAAGTATTTGTATGTGTATCTTTCCACAAATAGATTATAAATATTTGTGACATGCATTGTGTGATGATTGACAAGACATTGTGGGAAGGAAAGGACACAGACAGCATTTGTGGACAGGGTGAGAATGAATGCACACAGACAGGATACCACCTTCCTCAGCTCCCCTTCATGGATTCAGTGGCATGGCAATGGGCGGCAGTGTAGCATAGTGGTTAAGGAGCAGGACTCATAACCGAAAGGTTGCCGGTTCGATCCCCGCTGGGACACTGCTGCTGTACCCTTAGGCAAGGTACTTAACCCTCAATTGCCTCAGTAAATGTCCAGCTGTATAAATGGATAACATTGTAAAGAACTGTAACCTATGTAAGTCGCTTTGGATAAAAGCGTCTGCTAAATGAATAAATGTAAATGTAAATTCACTGAATAAAAACAAGACCCTGATGGGAGAAAAAAAAAATTTGTTTACGTTTAGAACCCTCAGTGACTCACTCTTGTTCTGACTCTGCAGCCTCTCCTTCACTGCATGGCAGCACATCTATAGATGTAGAATCGGGGCATTGTACACCAAATTGTCATAAAGCAGAGGCTGGTTGTATGATGTTCAGTGAATTTAGACATATGGGCACACACAAGATCAGTAACTAAATTTTATTGGCCATTCTGTAGTCTTTTGCAGTTTGTTACCATACCATGCCCATTTTGGGAATTTCATTACAATGATATTGTACCCTTGTTCAAGTATCATGAACCACTGTAGTTTTATCTGTCAGTGTACCCCATTGATGATACAACAGATGCACCCTCCCTAAAAATATGATCCTGAGGTGCAGAATTCTGTCAACTTAACACCACATTGCATGCTGTATGAAATGCATACTACACAATTGCACTTTGTGAACAAAGCAATGCATTTTTAAAACCTGACTCACTCACTCTTTACCATCAGCAGGCCTCTACACATTGCCCGCAGTTGGCCACTCTGTTTGCCAGTGAGTCTCACTTTCCATCTTTGGCATCAGTACCATGAAAGAAAAAGAGCTTTTGGGTTGTGTTTGGCTCTGTAATCTCCGTAAGCCCCCCTCACTGCAAAATTCAGATCAATACTTCATCAGGTAGTGCTGAAAAAGTGGGTGGGAAATGTAAACATTGTGTAGCTGGGCACATCCCAATGTCTGGAATGACTGGGCAAATACCCTGAACCCATACCTGTACTCCTCTGGCCCACCTATCATGAGTTTATATATAAACTCTTTGCACAGACTGCTATGGGTGCTTCAGCCAATGACAGCCAGTCAAATCTCTTGAAAGCTCTGGATCTATCATGAGCCATCTATCCCAATCAACATCAGATTTATATTAATTACAGTTTATGTGCGGGTCCCATCATGTTGCCTTACAGAGTAATATGTTGTCATATTTTTCCTATATTCTTGAAATGGCATGCTTAAAAGCTTAACATTTTTCTTGAATAATTTTGCTGAAACTGACACCTCTGTAGATGATTTCAATTTCAGATATTTAAGATTAGTTCTTTCAAAGTGTTTTTATGGTGTTTTTCTCATCCTGGCACTTAAAACTGAACATAAAAATATGAATTTGTCTAGATATTTACTGACATATTCATCAAAGGACTATTTTTCCTGTTTGAATAGAGGTGTAGTATGAAATGGCAGTAGCAGGGTATTTGATGTTCCCCTTCTAATACTTTCATGACCACGTCATGAACACTGCACATTATGTCACAACATATGAAGAGTTCTAAGAGTTGTCATGACAAGGTTATGACACATATATTTACCTGAGTCATGACATCAATTGCAGTGTCACAAGTATCAGGAAGCTTACTAACCAGTGACCAAAAAAGCATTATGACATGTGACACCACTGTCAGGCAGCAATTCATGTCATTCATGAATGTCACGATGCTTTAAGATGGTGCCATGAGCTCCATTTAGGTAATTGAAACAAAGTGATACAAAATCATTGCATTGTAACACCTTTACCATCTTTAATTTCAGTGACACAAAGTCCAGAATATCATCAATCATGACAACTTTACATAATGACACTGACCATTTCCAATATAGTGACAAAAAACTGTCTTTCCGCATTTGTTAAGTTTAAAGCCACAGACATTAATGATAACCTTTTCCTTCCTCAAAACACACAACTTTAGCTTGTTGTTTATTGTTTTATTTTAATTTAGGGATGTGGGAAAATACATAAAAAGTAGATGTCAGCTTGCCGTGGGAAGTGTTATTTTTTAAATGAAACTGAAAAAAGAAGCAATCAGTGTAAAATGTCTGCTGCTGCCTACCTCTTACAACTTAAATGATAAACACACTGATTGTGCGTACATTGATTCAGTTTATGCTGCTTTTTTTCTGTACAGTATTGAAAAAGAAAGGTTTCACATTGAAAAAATAAAAAGAAAATGTGTGAGATATCATCACTGTTAATGTGTTACAGTGTTATAATATATATATATATATATATATATATATATAAAATATTATATATATATATATATATATATATATATGTATATTTATATAAATATATATATATTATATATATATATATATATATATATAATATATATATATATATATTTTTTTTTTTTTGGACACTGGCTAATAAGTGTCATGAAACTTCTGCCATAAGACACCAGGTAAATATGTATGTCATAATCATGTCATGGCAAATGTCAAAATTTATTTTAATTCATTATGTAATGCATGTCATGACACATCATGCAGTGTTTAAGAAATGGTCATGAGAGAATTATAAAAGGAATGCCAAATAAAGTGTTAGGGAAATGGAGGAGAGATTTATGGAATAGAGACAGAAGGGTTGTCTTGATTTATTTTAATATCTTAGGGCACAAGGAATTAAATTGATACTTCTTTGCTTGCCTGAAGTGTGATGGTGTGGAGGAGTAAGTCACTTGGGGGGGGGTATTACTTCCTGTTTTACTGTTCTAGTTCTTGCTGTGTTCAATGCCTTTTCCTATGACCACTCATGGGAGTGGTTAAAATGGGGAATACTTATGACTTTGTTTGTTTTTTCTTTTCAGTCATTATGGCTTGCATGCATGTTACCCAGCTGATGCTTTAGAGCAATTCCAAAGTCTAGATCGGTTACTTAACCTCATCTTTAACAGTAATGTGTCATTTCGGTTAGCTATATTAGCTACCTGTTCTTCCTAACTAATTTAGACTGCTTTTCCGTCTAATGAAAGCTTGAGTGCAAAAAGTAATTAAGAGCAGTATGCTCCATAATTACCTTCCTGGTGTCCCTGAGGCACAAGGGAACATTAATGCCGCTAATGGGAGAGTGAAGGAGAGAGGTTTGGAAGGAGCCAAAAGTTATATCTCACAATAACAACCTCGCTCACCATCTCCATTCCCATGTGGTGTGCAGATTAAATTGATTTGGTTTCCTTTCAGGAATATGATCATATTATTTATGCTCTCTTTGATTGCAATAGGACACCACTTTCCCCCACGAATGCAATTAAAATGACTGCATAGCAGATTGAGACATTATATGGGGAACAGTTGAGTTGGGAGTCATGACTCCGTCTTGAGTTTGTGTGTCTGGAGAGACTCTGGGAGAAGCTACCATTAATCCTACGGTAGCCTGAAGACAAGGTCAAAGCTCCCTAATTGACTTTTTTAAGATAACATCCCTCAGTTAAACAGGTACTTTTCAAATTCCCCTTCAAATAGTGTGTGTGTGTGTGTGTATGTTTCAGCTGTGAGGATTTGTGTGTTACAATTATCATTCACAATTGATTAATCAATGTATTGAATACCTTATTATTTTAATCTTGCCATTTCAGCACCCAGGTAGATACCTACTCCATATAAAAGCATTAAAATATGAATTTTAATTCAAAAAGATTTTGCTTGTTGAATGTCCATAAAATTGATTTTTTTTGTATCCCCATAAGTATCTTTTGCTTCCAGTTCAGTTTTTATTCTCGACATTCTGATCACTCTGCAGAACCATGTGGATTAATTAGCTATGCCAGGAGAAATAAATTGTTTACTGGAAATATGTATCATACTCAATGAGATGAATCCAATAAGCCATTTAAGGTAATTTGCATCTTCTGCAAAAATTAAAGTGACACGATTATTTGTCTAAGTTATGTACCTTAAATTGAGTGTAAATTTGCAAGGTAGTTATGATAGTCACTTGAAATAAACTCGGTAGTCTAAAATGCAGCCTGAATACTGAAATACTGAAAAATATTAAAGTACTGACATACTTTTAAATACAGTTAAGTACCAAAATAATGAAAAAATATGACAGTGAAAAATGATTCATGGGGAAAATGAACCTGCATTTAGAATATTAGCTGAATAGCTAACTAGCTGACTATCTACGTTACTACCTAAAAAGTTCAAGTCTTGTCAATATAGTTTTAACTGTTTAGCATGTTTGTCTGAAACCAATGCAATTAGTCTTTCGAGGTCTATGCATACTTTATGGTAGCTCAGCTGTACATGAGATAACACATGGAAGACACATTTAGGCATGGAGGAGTGGGGATATACATGCCCCGAGTGCACACATATAGACCAACAAATTATGCAGCTTTGTAAATCAAAGTTGACACATTTGAGCTCAAGTCAATTTCTTAGTCTTTCTCTATAAATTAGAAAGCATTCCATTTTAAGAATGTAGGGCACATCTGAATGAATTATGGAAAACAAAAACATACTTTTTGCTCTACTATTCCCCTTGAGTACGAGCAGAAACTGACCCAAGAGAGAGAGCAAAACAATTGGAAACAAAAGAATTATTCATGGAACTGATGCAACAATTTTTCTCCTTATTCAGAGCCAAGTAGGTGAGATCAGGTGTGTGTGGCCAAGCAGGTGCTGGATCCATTGAGTATATCTGCTATCCTCTCATGACTTGCACAGGGGATTTTTGACATTGTCAAAATGACTTTTTTTTCTTTTTTTTACAAAAAAAAAACAATGCCCTGATTATGAGGTGGTGTGTTATGTGCCTGTTGTAAACTGCCAAACATACCATGCATTACAGACTGGAATGAAAGTTGAGCTGAGTCCACATGCCAGGTGGGAGACATCTGTGCTCTACACAGATATGGAAATTGCAATTTCAATTCAATTGGCTCTGACCGTGCAATAGGTACTCGAGTCCCAAAATGAAGCCATTTACAGTTGAGTGTACCACTTCGGCCTAAATGCACAGCACGTGCATGGCCTTGCCCGGAAGGCCCCACAGTCGAGAGAGCCGATTCTCTGTCTGACCATGAAGCCTCAAAATTGCAGTGGAAATCAATGGAAAAGACCATCAAACGAGGGGCCGGCGCTAGTGACGCCCCCTCAGATCTCATTCAACAAACATACTGATTGCTGATCAAGGGATACACCATGCTGGGTGACTTTCAAAGGTTTTTTTCTTCAGGGCAAAGTTTTCTTCCCAACCTTTTCCAATCTACCACCCACACTGGAAGAGTGTGGTTGCTCCCAATCCCCTTCTCCCTGAGATCATGCAGATATGAAGAGGAGAAATTTTTGCACTTGCTGCTTTTAGTAAAAACAAGCTATGGATGTCGTCTTAACTGCATACTGCTTGCCTTACATTTTGCTCTGTGATGTGAAATCAACAAAGGGGAACTTATTTGGTTAGAAAAACCTGGGGCAGTGAATAAGAGGATGACATGTCTCCCTCTGCCTCACGGTCTATCAAATAATATTACGGCTGCTTTAGTTCATCTAAAACCTGAAAAAATCAATATTGTTTTCTCACAAGAAAGAGAATAAGTTTGGCTGCATACATATTAATGCTGTTACAACAAAGGCTGAATAGCAAGAAGGAATTCAATATCTCCTTGCTTTGGTTCCATTTCTGTGTGCATCAAAGCAGAGCTAAGGTTAAAGCCGCACCAATCCCTGATAATAACTTTAATACATCTTACAGAGTAGACATATCTTCTGTGTTTACCACTGTGTCCTCACACTAGCCCATCATTTCATCAAATTACAATATTGCTTGGCTTTCATGGGGGACTCAGTGTGATGTAATTACTTTTGATGTGACAGTACCCACTCTGCAAGCTTTTTCTTTTTTTTTTTCCCCATCATATCATCATTCGCTTTAAAAGGCATGCTCCCACAGTCGTGTAGCAGAGCTAGCTTAAGGGAACTCTCTCTGAGTGATTCCCTTTGTTTTGCCGTCACTGTTGCACTCAGGGTGACCCAAACCAAACACCCTCTCCAAGCTACTTTTGCACCACTGCTCCCTTACGTGAGCTTGTGCCATCAGTCTTTATTTTCCCAGCTGCTGCAGAGTTTTATGCCCCATTCTCTTGCTGTGGCCTGACCATCCATAAACATTTGAGTAAATATGCCCTTCAGAGGGCTGACTCCTGGATTGATTTTCGCGACCCCGCCGAGCACTGCTGCTCGTGCAACTTTAATGCACGTCTGAGGGATGTCGTGAGAACAGATGGTTCACGGTATTTGAAATGCTCAGCGTCAACGTGTTGGTTTTGGAGGGTCTGCAAAGGTATTTCAGAACAAATACTCCATTAATGTTTAATAAACAAACTGACAAATGCTGAATCATTTACACACTTGCTCAAATGCAGCGGCAAAGCAAATAGAAGAAAGAGTGTGATCAGGAGGGATTCATCACTTTACAGCTACATGTCACGGACAATGACAATACATTTTTGCTACCTCAGCACCTATTTGCACTAAACCGGTCATTTTAATGTTCATGTAGTCCCAAACCCCAATGATATCCACAATTGTAAAGTCAAGCATGTGCAACACAGTATGGATCTGTAAGCGTGTTGGACCCCATGCAATCTCGATCAGGGGGACTAGCACCAATGTGCAGTCTGCCCTACCTCCTGGTTAGCCACATTGTAAGATGTGGAGCCACCTAGAAGAACTGACCTGGGCGACTTCGAGTGTGATCAGGTGCCTGTGTCACTACAGACCTCCCTCTCCTGCCCTTAACCACTGTGAAAGCTGAATCATCCTGCTTCTAAATCGATACCACCCAGAACGGCCACAGGAGACCACACACACACACACACACACACATACAAACATACACACACACGCACACACACACACACAAACACACACGCCAAGCCCAGGGTTAATTATTTGTGACATCTCTAATACCCTGCTGCTTCTCGATTCTCCACGCACCCCGCCCGTTCATCGATAGGGGCTCACACCTCCTGCCGAATGAATCAAAGAACAGCCACAGCATGGCGAAAAGAAGCCTGATATGGGCCGTCGCGTTTTGACTGAGCATGAAGTAATGAAATTCCGTGTAAGCCCATTCCTGCCCCCCAACTCCCACCCCCCACCCCCCCCCACTCACCCATCTATTTCCCCCCACCTAGGGCTTTCAGCGGTAAATGTTTAATTCAATAAGGGGCTGAGTTCAATATCTAAATGTGGACTGTAATCACGACTGAGGCTGTATAGAGTACATTGTAATCAATGTGGTTGATGGCTGCTCTGTGGTGTCCCTGTTTGGCTACTTGCTGCAGCTGCATAGATATTATGAAACATATTCACACCTGTTTTGTACGGCAATTACAGAACAGACCGTGTACAGATTGTCTTCATGACACTTCAGCAAGAATGTAAAACTTTAACAAGGACTATAAAAAATGGTAGAAATAATGAATGCCATGAATCATCCTCTGATCAAAGTTTAGAAATATTACCTGATATGAGAGGAGCATGTTCCCCCATATGACTGAGGGTGTGTATGTGTGCATGTGTGAAAAATATTTAGTACATTATTTAGCAATACGAACCATTTATGCTTCCTATTAACCACATTATTGTTATAATGTATTTAATATAAACTGCATCATTGTTTATTTTTAACATTTAAAAATGAAAATAAATCACATGTTTAGTTTAGGGATCTACAGGGAACTGGGAACTCCACCTATCAGGCATTCCTGAATAACCACATTGGCACCCCCCCCCCCCATTGAACATGGGACAATGAGGATGGCACATACACTGCATATGGTGTTGGCATTGTGAGAATCATAGGTCTGTCCATCTTGTCTGAGGTAAGCTCATGCATTGCAAATCTCCTTTGGCTATAATGAGGCAACATGCTTTTCTGTCTCAGATAATCATCAAATTTGCAATGACAGCCATGGTAGAAGTAAAAGACACAGCATCCACATCCAGATAAAACTCCAGGCTAATGAGTGGTAATGAGATTGGTAGGTTGGAGCATGACAAACTATTTCTCAAATATACAGTAAGAAGCAGAAACAAGGCTGACAGAAGGACATCAAACGATAATGTCACAAGAGCATGTGACGTTTCAGAAAATTGTACAGCCCCTTTTTTTTGTTGAGATAAATTGGAAGCGAAATAGCATGCTCGTCAGATTTGTTGTCAGAATGGGAGGTTGATCTGACAGTTCAATCACATTCCCAGTAATGGTTCATGAGAATCCGCTTTATCGTGGCCATGTCCCGTGGCTGTATCATGGGCAAACACCTGCAACCCTGAGAAAATGAGACTGGGGCAGGAAGACCAGGAATTAAAAAAAAATGCTAAGGATTTGTGTCAAGAAAATAAATCCATTGAGGTAATACCAATCCCCAGAGGTGATTTCTTTTTAATTGCATATAAAGGGGATAGATTCATCAAGGACTGTGTACCAAAGAGCAAACTTCCGTCTGAATTTTGAAAGGATAAAAAATGGATACTGTACATAATCATTTATCAGTGTCATCACACTGATTTCTAGCATAAACCACGTGGTTCTGAATGAAGGTATATGACAGGTTGGTTTGAGATTACAATGTCAGATTGACTATGCTGAATAAAGGTATCTGATTATATTGATATTCACAAAGTATTCATCTTTGACAAAGGAAACATATAGTATTGCCATGAACTCTGGACAATAGTAATAAAAAATGAATTGCATTGTGAAATGTGTCTATGTAAAAGCAGATTGTGGGTGTAGATATGCTGATATTGTTGATATAAAAAAAGTGTTCTGCAGTGACACATTTATGCTCCATAGTTATCTCTCAGAGGCTTTCCTGGAATGATAGGACATAGAAGCTGTGTGTGTGTGTGTGTGTGTGTGTGTGTGTGTCCCTCTACACAGATGCTGCCTAGAGGCATAGTGTTCATTGCTCTTACATCTGCCATGAGTTCTGTGACAGTCAGAGTTAGAGGGCAACTGCCCAGTGGAATATCAATGAGTCATATCAATGAGCAGAGCAAAAAAAAAAAAAAAAAGATTCTGGATAGTGCAAACGATTCTAAGTAGAGCGTTGGTCCTCTGTCACTGCTATGCAGATAGCCTGAGACACCATAAGCCTGCAGTGATGCATGCCTGCCATTAATGATGGAGAAACAGATGGGAAGATGGTTAACTATTTCCTGCAAGGGATACCATTAATAATCACAGTCTCTGGGGAAATGTTCTCCTCCTGCAGTGGGTGACAGTTATCGGGTGTTTAGCTTTAGTTAGTTGTCTTTGTCTCCCCATTGATCCACAGAGGGACACAGGACACAGAGCATGGAGAGCTCCTAGTCTGTCCTGTCATTGAAGGACCCCTTCTTTTTCCTCCTACAAGACTGACCCAACGTCACCTCAAACACTTTTTTTCCCCATCTTTGCGCGACATCTCCATTTCTCATCCACTGCTTTCCCCTTGTAGGGAACCTGTGCAGAAAATTGACTTTCAACTTTCCATTTCCACCCTAATAACTGTAAAATGTAGCAGACAATAGATCGAGGATATTTGTTCATTTGATATGCATAGGACTCAGGAGAATGATAATATGTCACATACTCCCCTGATTTTAGAAACAAGTGTAGCAGCCTTCGCAAGGGGACATTCTGTGTTTCTTTCACACTCAGAGGTTTTTTGTGAATGTCAGGGTTGTTTGCCAATGAGAGGCAATTTAATAATGAGCTGCACCTGTGTTGCCTTTCCCCCCATTTTTGTACTTCCAGGAGAAAGGTGATTTGCCCTGATTACACTCTACTGGAATGATTAATTATTGCATTTAGGGCCAGAAACATGCTGATTAAATATATAATGCACAGGTCAAAGCTAATCTAAATTAGAATCTCCCAAAGCAATAGATTTTTAAGGAGGAAGGAAAAACACTGAAGTACAAATCACAATCGCCCTATGCGGGAGTTATTAAGTTAGGGGATGCATAAAAACAGCTTATCAAGGGTTTTTTGTCTTGTCTTGTTCATTATCATATTGAGTATCACAGTAAGCAAATCTGACATACACTGCATTGGTTTATGTTCCAACATTAAAACTACACATACACCAGGATTATGGTAACCACCATTTTGAGTTTTTTGATGAGAATTAGGTACTAAATCATTATATGAAATATTACATACACATATTACTTTACCTTACCAGAGAGATATGATTTTATGAAAGCATGTTTGTTTTTTTAAATCAGCAAGAGGAAACTCAAGAATAAGAGTGCAAAAAAATCACAGGTGAGTAATGAAAAATGCATCACATCTTCAACGTATCACAATTCAAGTTTGCTAAATAAAACCTATAAATGTATGAGCCATCCCTGCACAGACACATTTTAATGGATTGCGGGATAAAACTTCAGATGGAGGAAATAACTGCACTTACACAATAGAATATTACAGAATACAATGCTGACCCATTATTTTGCTGTGTTACTCTGTGCACCATATTGCATTTCAACAATTTCATTCTGAATTGCCTGTGTGCAGCACATCATAACACCTTGTCACTTCCCATGTTTTACCAACTCCAGCACATATGCATACATAACATTAAATGTGTGTGTGTGTATATATATATATATATATATATATATATATATATATATATATATGTGTGTGTGTGTGAGTGTGTGTGTGTGTAGGCATACAAGGACACACAAGTCAAGGACGGCATGAAATTACATTGGAGGTGCATTATCTGAAGCCGAGGATGTGCCAAATGTCAACAACATCAAAGGGGAAAAGAAAATGATACACACGTACACACGCACACACAGTAGGACCTTGGTCCAGGAAATACGGAGCTCTCGACAGCCGTGAGGTAGCCAGGGGGCTGATTGGACAGGGGTAATGTGCAGCTGAGACGGGCACACCTGAAGGACTCGGGGCTGACAGCTCTGCTCAGCTGTTATGCCCACAATAAGTGTCCCAGCTTTACTATTGCAAATTCTGGCTAAAGAAGCTGATGCATAATACCTTACCATCCTTTATTTACCAAAAAAACATTTATGATGATATGATGCGGTTTCTGTAAAGCTGTAAAGAAGTCATTAATTTTTTTTTTTTTTTTTTACCTGTTATTCTTTCTGCTCTTGTTATCAAGAGTTGTGGCAAGGTATTGCTCCCAGGGACAGACAGAAGGAAGCAGGTTGATTGAAATGCATTAAAACAGACAGCAAACAGAGGAGTAATCTCTGCATTAAAACTATAGCGCAATTTATGACGATTTACTATTTGGAGACCCAGCTATCCATCTGAATAACGACATCAACAGAGAAGACCCACGTAGTAATGGTCAGGTCCAGGAAAAAAAAAAAAATCAGAAACACGCAAAAGAGTAGCATCCACATCCTGTACTGCTATACACTCTTTTATTATATTTTGTGAATATCAGATCCTTTACATAAGATAAGGAGCATATGGGATGTCTCTTCCTGGAACAAATCTGCACGTAATAGCCTATCATTGTAACTGGTGTGTGTAATGATGTAATGATCGTTCAGTTTTGCTTAATTTGTTGTAATTTGGTGTTCATCCAATTTGAATGTAATTGCGATAGTTCTTTCAAAGTCCAGTGTACTAGGCAGTAATGCATCAAGTTGTTATAACAGAAGGGAACATAGGTAACAAGGTAGACTAGAACAGAAAACTAACAAACAACCCATAGCAGATGTTTTATGCAAACATGCTTTTCAGTTGGATCTGCTGAAGTCGTAACTGTACAGGAAACACAAGAGATGTCGCCTTAAATTTTAATGGTCACATGACATGAGCCAGAGCAACACTGAAGAATATGGAATAGAAGTATTGCCTCGAAAATTCCATTAAAGCCATTACATAGAGAAGCTGTGTACAGCAGTTAATGCAGTTAATGTTATACCCTTTGTTGTCTCCCTCACTGAAATATTGAAATGCCAAAAAAGTTAAAGTGTCATGTTCACTAAAATTGAACCCTAGATCATGTACACTTGTATCTTGTCATGTACAAGAGCAAGCACTCAGTGAGGGTCTTTCACTGCAGTAATGACAATCATTTCAGTGTGTTTTTTTTTCTCCTCAAACATTTCTTAACTCATTCTTCCGGTGCCCTTTAAATGTCATTTATGTTCCTTGGTCAGAGAGGTGGCAGCAGTGGGATGGTGAGGAGGCCGACGAGGTGGAAGCCATGTCAGGAGAATCAGCCTGCAGGCCCAAATTGAACTCAGACTGGGAGTATAATATTGTGTGGCGGATGAATCCAGAGGCTAAGGACAAAATAGCCTTGCCCTTTCACCTTCATTTACATTGAGGCCTGTGGAGCTTCAGGATCTTGCAAGTGAGTGCCACAGTCTCATAACCAGAAGTGCGGCGATGAAGTGACTCGGAAACATTTCAGCATAATTATTCTCTTCGTCAATATTGTTCAGGGGGGACAGACAGACAGCGTTCCTATTCAGGCCGGAAATAAATTCTCCAGCAAGCATTTTGCTTCACTTTCAGACAGAAAAGAGTTGACAGTGGGCCCCATTTTACACTAGAAATACTGTATTTTTTTGACATTCCAGAATCACATGAGGGTGTTATTATTCAGATAGCATGATGTTATGAGAGTGAATCAGTTAGGTGAATATGTATTCAGTCAAATCCTAGACAAAACATTTTTCTGACTGAAACATGTTGGGAAATACCATTTTAAGTTAAATTGTATAAAATTATGGAAAAAAATCAGCAAAAATTAGTTAGATTATTAAGCAATTATATATCATAATATCATAAACCAATACTGTTTTGCTAGTTCCCCTACATATTACCTACTGTATCATAACAGTCTTCTTCTGTACACAAATAAGGCAATAGGTGACACATAATTCAAACAAATCTGTTTTGCTCCTAGTTATCTCAAGTGTTCATTATGTTTTCATCAGTGATAAGTTTTTATGAATGCCTATCTGCTGCTTCCAGTAAAGGGGGAAAGGTTGTTTTCTTTTTTTGTCTTCTTATCACCCTTTGCAGCGGTTTTAGCACAACAGCAGGTGTATTTAAGGCGTATACCAGTCCTGGACAGCTTTTCAAAAAGGCAGCTAGCTACAACAGCTTAAAAAGTGCCCCCTCATATTTGTGACAGATGATCGATGTGTTCCTTGTACTTTCACAGTGGAACCTTCACAGCCGCAATTGAATGTAATGTGACGAGAACCTACTGAAGTATTTTCACAGATGTTAGCACTGTTTGGACCGATATGTGTAAAATTTCACACTAACCCACCGATCAAGTTCAACCATGCATCATTAGTGCTCAACCTGATCTCATTGGGGGCAATGACATCTGGTAAGAAAGGTGACCTCTTTACCTCTGCGATGTAAGGAGGAAACAGCATGTAGGTCTAGAAATTGCAGGAACAAATTAGGCTTTCGGTATGTGCCAATTATTTGGCAACAGCTGATACCTGAGATACAGAGTGAATGCTATCTGCCTTTCTCTCCTAAAGAGATAACATTTTATAAGCATAGAACTCCAAGAGAGCTGATCATATATTGTGATATGTGGTAGATTTTTTTTTTTAAATGAAAAAAGATCCATGTCTTCTCATGAAAAGGGTTGAAAGAAAGATGGAAAATGTAATGTGTGTGTCAACAAAAGAAACAAAGACCATTGATTAAAAATGACAATCAGTTGTCATAATGGCATTAATGTCATTATGACTTCCCTAACCCCTGTGCTTCCAATCCCTGTCTCATACAGTACATATATGTGGATCAGTACCTAACATCATGTGGAGGCGTACACCAATTATGCCTTATTGAATAACAGCACCCACTAATTGCTGTTGCACATTGTGAAGATGATCTTTCATGGCCATTTTGTTATGGTTGTTCGCAGCATTGCTGGGAATAATTCTGAGAAACAGCTCTGTTTCAAGTGCTGCCAAATTGATTTGGCACAAGGAAAAAAACACTTGTTTGCCAGCAATGATCATTGTGAAATAAGTGTGGTGACACATGTGTATTGTACCAGCAGATGAAATGACAGTAGAAGTAGTCATTTTAACATTAAATATAATGTACTACATCCTGTAGTATATCATTGTA
Organism: Megalops cyprinoides; assembly: GCF_013368585.1. NCBI lineage: Eukaryota > Metazoa > Chordata > Actinopteri > Elopiformes > Megalopidae > Megalops > Megalops cyprinoides. Next base: position 10,341,654 of record NC_050586.1, read on the forward strand.
GAGTGAAAAATGTTCAGCTGAAGCCAACTATGCTAGTTTGGTGTGGGGACAGGTCTGCTGCTGAACACCACACTTGGACATATCTTCAAGTAAAATATATACAACACAGAGTAAAATGTGGATTATTTGTCACAGTGAAGGTTGTTATGGTGTTTCGAGGATCACTTTATGACAGCAAAGGTCAGTCTTGAATTAAAGTAATTAACCATATAACATATGGTGTGAGCAATGTGTTGGAAGACACAAAAAGAGGTCTTCACCCTTCATCGCATAATGCTTTGAGAAGCTATTTCAAACTCATTGGACACGTAGTAACGGCTTGCCAGCAGCGTGCAGCATGACCCCATAATGTCACAACATTGTTGTATACTCTATTACAATCCACTGCAATGCTTGCTGTACTCCTTTGGCCTTCAGAGAGGGCCACAGTCCACAGGGTTAAGCATTTGGAAGCCGGAAAGGTCCGCACACGTCCTTCACACCTTGTCATCAAACAGCCATGAACTGGGGCACACATAGAAAACAAACACTCCACAAGCCGTACTAACACCAAACAAACTGACACCAGGCCAAGCTCTGTGGAGTCTCTTTCTACCTGCTGTGGGATGGCAGCTGGCGAAGGCTCAGTGCTGGAGGAAGCGAGGCCTGGGCTTCCAGGGTCCCAGCCATGCTGGAGACAGGAAGGGGAATTTGTAAGTGCGGGGGTTGTAGTTTATTTATCCGCTTGCAAACACATCTGTCACCCCAAGCTGTGAGTCCTGATTATCCCACAGTCTTATTTATGTATGTATGTTCCTCATTTTGTACATCTTGTGTTGCTTTATTTTGCATTATTAACTAACGCATGAGCTGTTTGAATGGTGTTGTCATTATTTGCACTGTGACCGCTGATTACTGCACATATGAATGTTAATTGTATTCATGTGGTTCATTTTTGGGGGCAGTCTTTCATAGAAATTGGCATGCAGGTCTCAATAGCAGCTGCTTGAGCTAATGAAAGCAGTCATTACTGAGGTCATTATTTCAACTGTAAACCACTATAATATATCACATTGTATGCTGTCAACCATAAAAAGTCAAGTTCTCCATGTGAATTGAAAATAAGAATTGCTTAAATGCAGTATGAATATTCAATAGCACAGAACAGTGCCACAATATAATGGAAGGAGGAGAATTATTAAGAACTATAAATGATACAAGATTCTCAAATTCTCTTACATTTTTGTTGTGGGATACATCACCAAAGGTTTCCTTCAGGTTTTAATGAATTCACTTGGAAACCTTGGCTCATATTTACTAATATAAAGTATTACTGTGGTTCATTAGAACATCCCAGCCATGATTCTGAACACATTGTCATGACCTGTTGTGTGTGTAGAATCCATACATGGGTCCACACAGATAGGACAAACAATTGTAAAAGTAGACTGTTTCTGCATATTATGCATAAATTCCACAATCTGATTGGCTTACTGTGTGGTGGCCAATTTGTTCAGTGTACAAGCTATTTTTAAAATATGCAAATATGTATTGGTCTCTAAAAATACTGACCCTTTTTCAAGGGGAAAATGCATTTTAAATGCAGTTTGTCCTTTCTTTCAATTCAACGGCATTTTGTTGTATAGTCACCACATAAATGTGTTATATATTTGATCCATTAGATAAGAGTAGAAAGCTTTAAGGATAAACTTGTGTGGCAGCCTGTAGTTTGATAAATATGCTGGTTATAGCAGTAGAAGACAAAAAGAGTTCCAAGCTAAGTTTGGAAGGAATTTTGACAGATCATTTTTATGGATGATGAAGCATGGAGCAGTTTGAGATTCTCAGTCATTGTTTATTTAGAGATGATCAATGCATTAGCAGTAGATTCCCCAATCTTGAGCTGGCACCATTTGTGTTTGATTTCGTCCTGTTCCTGCATATGTTATACAACACACGTCTGCTGTTGCCAGCATTTTGACTTTAAGGATTTGATCTGTTTTGAAACTTCTTTTTGTGCTTCCTGTTAGCCACGGATCCAGTATATTTTTTAATATACATATATTAAATGTGTCGTTACTGTGCTTGGCCCTTTACTGCACTTTAGCTTTGCAGATTGGGTTTATTTAATAACTTGCAGGCATTGTAGTCATGCAATTCTGATGTACTCAGCAGATATTGCTCTGCAGCTAATGCAGTAATTGCCCAAGGGACCTTCTACTAAACAAAAATATTGATGGATGTGAAATCAATCTGTTAAGATCTGTTCTTAGGAAAGTGCAGTGAATTTGTAGAAGAAAACCCATTGACTGTGACCAATATCTGCGGTATATCCAAATGGAACTCCAAATGAATAAAATGATGCTCCCAAAAGCATAATGTATTTTAAGAGTAGCAAACCGTAGAATTGTTTGCAAATTCATTTCTGAACATACAGATATCTTTACTTACGTGTCCCAGCAGCTGATGGAACACAAGTGAGAAATGCCCCTTCATTCATTGAAAGTGGCCCTGCTTGCGTGTGTTTTATTTATTTATTTATTTTTTTACAGTTTCTCACTTTTCCATCTGTGCACACAGTTAAGGAATCACCATGCCTTGCTGTGAAAACCAAGGTTTAATATTTCCTATGCCCTTCACAAACAGCTCTGTGTTTATTCAGCCCACCACTCCTTATTAAACAGCATACCTCTGTTAGTGGTTTGCTACCCACTATTTGCCAAAATCAACAAATTTGCTTGCTAAACCTGTCATTATCGCTGCACGCTTCATCAGCACAAAGGGCGGATTCACACTAATTCACCGAGATTGTAATTGCACAGGATTAATGCATTTCCATGTTAAAACGAGCAAAGGGACTGCTTTAGCTTGCAGTTCCTGGTGCGTGTCCTTATGTGTTCCATTAGGCTCTGTATGTATTCCATTCATTTGTTCATTCCTTGAAAATAAATAAATACATAAACATAAGGAGATCTGAGAACAGTGACAAATGCAGCTGTGTTTCACGTCCATTGTAATAATTGGTATCTGTCCTTGTACAAAAATACCAAAACCATCAATCAACCTAAATAGAGAGGCACCAATACTGGCAGGGGGAGTGAAAAACAGTGGTGTTTTTTTATTATTTATTTCTTTTTTAATGTTGCTGATCTCAACTCTTTTTTTCTTTCTTTTAAAAATGCTTAAGTGCAGGTAAATGGTGTCTGTTTTGTGGCTACCAGCAAAAGAACAAATGAGTACAGAAAAAACTGAACTGTTGTGAAGAATCTGTCAAATTGAGTTTTGTTTTTGTTAAAGTGACAGCAGTTGTTCACTTTGGAATCTGTGTGTCACATGCCAGGTCTTATAAAACCAATTTTTTTTGTTGTTGTTTTCTGATTGGGAAATGATTTGCTGGCTTTTCAAACCTCTGTGAGTGGTTTTGTACAAAAAATGTTTAACTAGATGTTTCACATTCCTTAAATTGTTGACCCCAATTGAAATTTTCAAATTATCTTGTTTTAACAGTGCAAAACAGCAATACAAAATTATTTTTCAAACCCATAGCTGTGTTAGGCCTTGAATGAACCACTTCACATATGTTCTTCGGACAAAACTCTTTTGTTGACCTTTTGGATCCCAAATTTGATACTAAGTGCCACTCAATACATGTGCATCCCTTTAGTACAGAATCGAAACGTCATCCAGCCAACTGTCAAAGGCTGAAGTTGAGCAATCTACCCGAGGCCATAGAATTCGGACAAGTGAGAAGAAGTACAACGAACTAGCAATCAATACACTCTCAGGGGTTAGTCAGCTTGAATGGGCATAGTTGATAACTTTATGATGAAATTAGGACTTTTTTCGGCCCTCATGTGATTAACAGTGATTCAATTTTCTGCCCCAGTATTTCTTACTGACATTGTTAGTTGGACATACTATAAATTGTCTTCAATTGAAACAATGTCAAAATAAATAATCAGACTTTCTTCAAGTCAGTAGGCATGGCTGAGTACAATCATCATTGATCTGAAGATTGGAGACAAACAGGACATTTTTTTTTCTTTTGTATGGGGATATTTTTGCACACCAGAATAAATTTAATTTTCTGTTAATCCCAATTTCCCCTGCATTAATGCTTAGGCAGAAAGACTGAATTAAAAGGTAGTTACCCTGTATGGGCTCTGACATTTTCCCTTTTTAATAATCAGGTAATGAATTAGTTTGAGATGTAAATTGGGTTCACGTACATGTCTGTTTGCAAAAGGGATGCAAAATTAATATAACTGCCATTGCCTCCAGACCAGAGCTGTGTTTAAAAGACTCATACATGTTACATGGATGTAGCAAGTACCTGATTAGTCTGACTGATTAATCAACTGAGGCTTTAGCTGACCAGTAATTCTTTGGAATTGATTTGATTTTGCTGTTTGATGCATACTTTCTAAACAATAATGCCAGGACTGGGGAGTTGTCCTTCATTTTTTTTATTTCAAATGCACTTGAATAACATCCGTTCCTTATCTGCAGTATATCTGTTTTATTCTCAAAATACTGAGAACTTCTTCATGCCAGTATTTTACAGAGTAGCTGTGCATGTTAATGCCACCTGCACTGTTTCCCCATGCACAAAATAAAGCAATGTGTTGGCAATATCCCCTACAATCAACATTGCTCTTCATTTAATTTCTGCATACTATTGCTCACATTCTGAGGAGACTAGGGGAAAAGCCAGTCATTGCAGATAGAACATATCAACCCGCATATGTACTGGGTAAAGATTTTGTCTTTCAATTTAGGGTCTGCCCCCCCAAACCCATCAAAAAGGTACATGGTTTTTGTGCCATTTCTTTTTTACACTGGCTAAGTGTTTAAGCTAGATGGATATCAGCTTTACAGTTAACATCTTGACAGCTAACTTGGTATGTAGCAAGATCTATTACTAGCTTAATGTAAAACTAAATATCAATAAGTAACAATATTCAGGTGTAAAGGGTAGTAACTGTTTTTTTTTTTGTCAAGTACAATCTGGATGGAAGCAATAAGTACTACTACTTGCAGTATAGCACGGTGGTTAAGGAACAGGACTCATGACTGAAAGGTTGTAGGGTTGATTCTCTGTTGAGGTACTGCTGTTGTACCCTTGGGCAAAATATTTAACCCACATTTGCCTCAATAAATAGGCTGTATAAATGGATAACAAAAAAAAAGTATGACCTATGTAAGATGCTCTGGGTAAGAGCGTCTGCTAAATGACTTGTAATGTACTTGTACCATTTACATCATAGGGCACACTGAATTTTTGAAAATTAACAACACACTTCCATATTAGCCAGAGGCAACAGTGAATGCATCAGTGTGTACATAAGTATCAAAGAGCAATACTGTAATTGTGCAATTAACTAATTTTAATAACTCTATTATGATAACAGACACTTGACACCAGGTTTATAAAGTCTGTCAATGAATATACCATGCTGCTTTCTTAGGCAGAACGGTAGAATGTCTCGGTTCTAAAGCCTTGTTTGTATTCAGTGCAAGTCCCCCTGTTGGCTTTTACCTAATAAATGCATGAGGGATATATTCTGATGCCTTTTTATTAGAGCGAGCTGCCGCAGGTCTGTCATTTTGTGCCTGATGAAGAGATCTTGATGAATAGGCACCCTGTAAATCCTGAAGTGTACACAGTCATCCCTGTCTTTGCACAACCACCAAATCTTACATGCGCATAAAGCAGTCAACCCTTTATAAACATATATTGAACATTTGCGTACACTTAAATGAATGTGTTGGGGCATAAGAGCAAATCAATTTAATGCTATCCAAAATGTGAGGGCAGAGCCAAAACTCTTATAAAAGGATTTGGTTTGCCATGACTGAAAGGTAAAGGAGTATTTGTCTGAAATTTCTGTCAGTGCTGCTAGGGGGAGAACAATGGAGATTGCTACAGCCATGGTGGACTATTCTGTTCAACCGATTCTATTAAGCATAGTCCATCTTATTTTGTCTCCCTTTAATTCATTGGAGAGCAGGCCTCTTTTCACATGGAGATATTTATAAAACATTAAACACAAAGTACAATTTTTAATGGTCTTATACTTTCCGTCAGCAAAATAAAATGGCAGACACTAAGTTGAAGAGTGGTACAAGGTACAAATTTAGCTGAGCAGAGTGAGTAAGAATACTGAGTGTACTTTTAGATTTTCACTTTTAGCATCTGGCCTTGGCTTTAAAAATAAAAATGAGGTAAGTTGGGTGGGGGAAAATGCCTCATGATTATAGATACGGCCCATTATGTCTGTCAGGGAGACGGTGGCTGCTGCTCCATCTAACTTCGCTCTCATTAAGAAATGAATAAAAAAACCCAGCACTTTTCTGCAGCACTTTGCTTTCTTATGCTCTGACCTCAAATAGCTGCTTGTTCCCATAAAACAAAGTATCATGTGGGCTTGAAAGGAACATCCTGTCAATCATGCCAACACTGACAGCTTCAGTGCATATAAGACCTGACAGTGTCCAAGCTAATACTTTCACTGATCTGTCTCCTACATATGAGTGTGTGTGTGTTTCTGTATGTGTGTGTATGCTTTCATGCATGCGTGCATGCATGCCCCACCTGATCTCTTGCTGGCAGTCACCGTCCACTAATATATGACTGAAACCATTTTCTTGACAGATTGGTTGGGCCCTGCTGCAGGTTGCATTTCTAATTGTTTGCTGCTGCTTGTATATCTGTCGTGGTTCCCCAAGGGAGTGTCACCTCGGATCTTGGAAAATTGCCGTTTGCTCCCGGCTGTGCTGCTCTTGAAGATCCCTCTGATACAGCCCCTGCTCCCCAGTGGACCATCCATAATTTATTAACCCGGGATGAGCCAAGGGATTTATTTGAATTGCATTTGGAAATTAAATGTTTGGCAGGCTCTCTCTTTTGTTGTTGATCTGAATCCTGGGACTTTACCAACATCTTGAAGGCCGATGGCAGATGTTGCAAGACTGAAGAATTTCTCAATTGGTAGACTCTCCATCAATATGTCAAAAAATATATACCCCCCTTTCTCCCATATGCTTTTTCTTGGCTACCCAATTTCACATACGAAGCAGCCTCTAGGACTGATTTATGCAGCGTTGCATCACACAAGCCCACATCTTCTTTCACTTTTATTCCTTCATGTCTCTGTACTCCTTGATCAGTGATCCCCAAGAGATAAGCACTTCACTTCAAATGATCAAGTTGCTTTGCATACGGGCCACACAGTGATCAACGCTGATTACTGATTTAAAGGAAAACAAACTAACAGTGAAGGATCAGACAGGCAAAGACCAAACAACCTATTTTGATTGATTTATTCATTACTATGATTTCTTTCCTTTTTTATTTATTCATTCGTTTTTTTAACAAGATGATTGTTGTACATACAATACAGGAAAATGCAAATTCTTGACTTTGAAGAAGGTAGAAAGGCATGGCATAGCTGGTAGGGTAGGATATGTGGAAACAGATTTATATATTTTTTTTTCTGATTTTGATATCATGACTTTATAAATGTCAATAATTAATTTATTTGTCAGTAATTAATTAGTCATGGCTGTTGTGGCTTTACTAGTCAGTTGCCACTGTTTAGGCTTTGCTATTTCAGGATACCTACAAAGGGTAGAGCTCTTGTGTCTGATTCCTGTGATGACAACTCTCCTTTCCCCTAAAAATTACTGTGGGATTGTTATTATTACAGGACCAAGAATCACCAAGTTTAAAGACAATAAAATGCTGTATCATTTGTCATATACTCAGAAATGGTCTTCTCTTTCAGGTAGCAAGTCGTTTTTGCAATGAATATTAATGTTCTTCTCCAAAGAAGAAGGATTTAATTCAGTGCTACTCTAATGCTGTTATGATGGTTGCATCTGCTGCCTCACACTGTGAACAATGCCATATAAACATTTCCTTTTTTCCAAAAAAAAAGAAGAAGAATCAGTGGGAAATGCAGTTTATTTCAAAAAAGAAAAAGATTAACTATGCTATTCAGATGTTTGCTAAAAAATCAATTTGGTCTCATGCTATGCAGATCTTGCAGAGGGCAGCAGGTTGCCATTCCTTTGCATATTTGCTGCTATGATCATTACATAAAAGAGACATATTATTGTGCAGTGCTACCCACGTCCTTCATTTAACCCCACCCTCAGATTCCACAGTTCTGAAATAATTTACACTTATATGTTTTATGCTCCTATATACTGTATATATATATATATATATATATATATATATATAGTGTAGTATAAGATAGATATAAATAAACATAGCAACAAGACCCTTGCCAGGTACATATTTCAGCAGAGAGTAGGTGTTTTCCATCTGTTAGTTTTCATTAGCAATACTATGTATTTGTTTAACAGATAGATGCCTCTATCCTGGGTTACTTTCATAGTTTACATTTTACATACATGAATAGCTTTACACAGCTGGATATTTGCATTAGCATTTCGGTTCGTTACCTTGCTCAAGCCGACAGCCTCCCACCTGGGACTACGCATCAATTTCCTTAACCACTATGCTACACTGCCCTCTGTATAGCTATATATAGCATTGCAAAGAATCGGGGAAAGGTCTGAGGGAGAGGTCTTGTAGTGTACATAGTTAGATAGTTAACTTACAGTGGACCTGAAGTTCAATCAATCGGTGTCTCAGGAAAGAAAGTTACCTCTCTGAGATAAAAGCTCCTCAGAAGGGTGAAGAGTTTAGTGAAAGGTAGCAAAAAAGCAATAAATACCAACAATGCGGTTCCAAAAAACAAGCATCACAATCCATTGTCAACAAATACCTTTGTCAACAAACTAGTGCTAATGAATAGATCATGTTGACTTCCTATGCCAGATTGCATGTCACAACTGCTGGAAAGGGAGGGGAAAACATTTGGGGAAAAAAGAATCACTATCTCTTGTCAGCTAAAATAGGACTCCTTTTGCATTAATTGAGACTCTCCTCTTTGTTTACCCTGGAACCAGGGCACACATGCACAGTCTGACACCATTTATTACAGTTTATATAGTAGTGTACTCTCTATAAAACTCTTTCAGACAAGGTTCTTACTTTGATTAGGTGTTTCCTAAAACAGACTAAAGATTCCTCTGCAGGGAATCACATATCATGTAGTGATCATGTGACTATGTATTTTGCCTTACTTAACTTTGCAAGTGCATTTAACTGGCAGTTAATCGGTACTTTTCTGCCTCCCGCTCTCAGATAGTTGCTCATGCATTCATTAACCAAACAGGGCATTTAATGGGTGTGTCAGCACAGGAGACACAGACACATCAGCCTCTTCTCTCAGCCTTGTTTAGGAAGACTTGGTTGTGCAAAGTGAATCTGTCTCTTGGTTATGCCATCAAGAGAGGGCACTGGGGATGGTCCTGTCATATCACTATCCCATATTGTGAGAGTTAATTAAGTTAATTAACATTGTGCATTTCCCCCATCCATTGTATGTGAATTTCACTTCAGGTTATGTGTTGGCATTGTGCATATCCTTTTGCACTTGATCATTGGGCCAGGTGCATAGCTGTACTCTCAGCAGTGTTGTAGTTAAGTCATTTAACCTCAAGCCCATGTCGGGTCTCAAGTCATCAGTGCTCAACTGTGAGCCCACAGAAAGGAAAAAAAAATATCATGCCTGTGGTAAACCAGCATTATTTGCTTGTGCCTTAAAGCAGTGTCGAGTGCTGTACCAGGCTGCATGTGTGTTGCGATGGAGGGAAAATTACCCTAGCCCTTGATAAAACCTGTTATGTGAGTGGAGTGTGTATAATGCAAAGCGTACTTGTGTGTGGGAGTCCTTGGGAGAGGAGGCTGGTGTTGGGAGATGGGTGGGGTGGCTGCAAACTAAAAAAAAAACTCTAACGTGAGCTTCTCAACAATCAGTGTACTGCTCATGTATGCATTGTGTCAATAAAGATTGTTATAGTTTTACTTCACCGTCAGTGGGGAAGGGCAGTCAGGGTGAGGGGTTTGGCATCCCACAGCTCCTGACATATGTTCCAAAGCAATAAAATATCCCATATATCCCATTGGAGTCAGTAAATAGTATGTGAAAATATATTTTCATTGAGTAATTAATGTCAATGAGACATGAAAAAAAAGCATTTGTAATGAAAAAAGGGAATCACAGAACTGCAAAAAAATAATCTAGTTTGGGTAACTTATGATGGCAAGATAAGTGAACATCTTTGAGTATTTTATTAGATTTAGATTATAGATGCTACAGTAATTTAAATTAAACAGACAAGACAATTAAATTAATGTGGCATTAATACTGTAGCTATTCTGTTTCCAAAAGTTTAATAAACTTGACACTCATGAAAGAAATGGGTAATACAAACAAACCAATTGGTTTGTGATTTTTTTCCCACAGAAGTGCAGTTGATATGTTTTTGCCTAATCTTTTTTTTTTCAGTATGATTGACACTGATGTCAAGAGTGTTTATGGGGGAGGATCCTCTCTGGTTTTCTCCCGGTGCTTTGTCTTCATTTCCTGTTATTATCCTTGAAATGACTTGTAAGGTGTGGGGATGGTAATGAAGCTCATGAAAATTAACCAGCCCGATAGACTTCATTATCCCCACCTTAATGAGTCATGTTTTGGCTTTCAAGAAATTATGTTTTCACCAACAGTTTGAGTGCAATGTGTAGTTGCTCTGGGAAGAGTATATGGGGTGAGGTCATTATTCACACCTCCTAAGGAGACAGGTACTGCCGCTCTGAGGCCCAGTGCAGGCACATGCACATCTCTTTGTTATTCATCAATACACATATTTACTCAGAATGAGCTCCAGAATCAGTGTTATGCATAGGTAATTCACCAGGCTAACAGGAAATTAAGAACAAGTCATCGCAGTGTCATGTCCTTGGTGTAACTGGAAGCATTGCAAGACAAAAATGCAGTAAATTTGTGATCGGTGAATCTCGGCCATTAGCGCAGCAACTCACACACCATCCAGATTGCAAGCAACGATGAATGAGTTTGGACATGCCATTGTGGGGGACACTGCAGGAGTTGCACAGCTGGAAAATGGAGGATATTTAAAACTACAGTGATAGTCATCAGAATAAGTTATATTTTGTACTCAGCAAGTAAAAGCAGTGATGGGCTTGTGCCTCATTAAATAAACCCCACAGATCTGAGGAGATGGATTTAATGGAAATGGACAGTGGAGGGTGTTCTTGGTCATGATCTACAAATCACAATTTCATTTGCCCGTTGTCTCCCCCCTGCATGACTGAACAAGTTAAGTTCTTGGGTGAACTCATTGTGCAGAGGAAGAAGAATGGAAAGCCAAATACTGCCAAAGCCAAATACTGTTAATTTGTGGTGTGGTTGTTTTTTTTATTATTATTATTTATTTAAGAATTATTTTTTATATATTTTTATATTTATATTAAATATGTAACTTTGAAAATACAAACACACAAAATATTTGTAAACATTTGTTGAAGAGCATAATTATAAAGAAACCAGTGAGATGGAGTGAGACAAAGACACCTTTTGGTGATCCTGTAATGTTGCTACCTTGTGGAGGTGTCAGATGTGAAAAATAACAGTAATCATTTTCCCTTAGAAAGCCACATTATAATTGAATAATTTACAGGTTTCTTTGCCAGACAGTGAAAGCATTATTTATTGGCAAAAGGAAAATGACTAATGGAAGCTAATGTGTTAAACTGATAAATAAGTGCGCAAAATGTGTAAGGTCTCCTTTATTTGTGAACTGGGCCAGTGCTTTCCTCTTATTACACTGTTGTCTATATGGTTCTGTTCTGTATGGTCCACTGGCTAGGAATATAGATGGTTTTTTATGCAGGTTTACATACCAATAAAAAAGGATAAAATGATTGATAAAGATGTTTATTGTCTAACCCCTGAGCAGAAAAGAGACCAAATCTATTAGTCTATCATATGGATATGCCCTTAAAATTTATCTCTGGATGAATCTAGAGAGCAGAGGGAATATTTTCCACTTTTTATCTGGCTATCGTAGTAAGTTTTTGAATTTGCTTTGAACTGTCATCCTCTCAACAGCAAATCACTTGTGTTATAACATGTGCCTATCTAAGGCATTTCTTGTTGTTTCTATTATTACCACTCTAGCTGATTTCTGCTACCAGAACAGCATTGCTGTTACTTTCAAGTGATATCTGCTTATATGCACTCCAAAAACCACTTTCTTTGGAGAGCAATATCACATAAAATATGATAATTAATGAGGTGTGAATATTAAGAAATGTCTCAAATTATTCCAAGTGCATGGTACATACATACAACATACGTACGTACATACAAATTTTATCATAAAATGTCTTTGATAGATAAAAAAAGGTCTGTTGACTAACTTCAAGTGCATTTTGCAAAGCTCTCTAATGAGACACACAACTTTACCAGGCACGTTCAAGATTCAAGCACAAGGCAGTTTGTTGGTGGCTGTTTGAACCAAGTACAAAAGGAAGAAAAGAAAAGCACGGCTGAGCTCCAATATTTATTTCATCGGATTACCTTCTAGTGCCTTTCACTGAAATGTCAGGCTGCCGTGATAATCACGACCACCTGTAAGATTAATATCAAGTCCCTTTAATTACCGCTGCTCTTGGTGTCCTCTCACTAATACCCCACGCTGGGAAGAATTGTACTCTCCTCCCCCTCGTGGGTTTTTTTTTTTTTAATTTTTTCAAAGATGAAATGGGGCTCGGTGTCAGTCAATATTCCCATTCTTCCCTAATTGTCTCGTGGGAAATGCTGGGGTGTTTTTGGCGCCACCGTTGCCTGAGATCCCACAGTGAGACACATGTTCACGGGGCCTACCTGCTGAGATCAGAGATGTTAGGAGAACCTGCAGAGAAATCAGCTGGATTCCCCCGAAGCTCACTAAAAATCCCTGTTGTTTCCTCCCCATGAGTTGTCTGAACTTTAGGAGGGCAGACATGACTGCGTTTCTCTACTGAATAATATGGAATGACTAAACTGAACCGTAGGTCCTGGTTCTTTAATTGCTATGCTGTTGGACTAAGCCATAGTACATAAACATGTCTACTGGTGGAGTAACTGAATATAAACAAGAAAAATACAGACAAAAAAGATATGTTCAACCTCACAAGGATGTTGCTTTATACCCAAATCACAATTCTCTTCCTCCCATATAATAATAATTACAATTGTACCATGAGAATTCCCAGTATTAGACATATCACAGCCCATGAGAAAGTTAAGGTAATGGTTCTACAACATTTTCAGATTGACTGTGGTTAGATATTGTATATTTATATGCCTGCATAAAATGCAACACAGATACAGCAAACCATCAGCTGTTTTGACTGCAGAGGTATACCAATTATAACCCATGTTGCTAAGGAAGAGGGCAGGATCTTGTTAATTGGCTCAAGCTCAGCTTTGGGAAAATGGCAATTGGCTCAAAGGAATGACACATATGCATATAAACCAAAAATGCTGATATGTGTATACTAGAATTTTACAGGTAAACATATATTTTGCCAAACATGCAAAAAAGAAAGCAACACAAATCACTGGAAATGCATGAGATGATCGCTGCCATATCACTCCCTGTTCATTTTCTGTTCACACCAGCAGGTTTCAGATTTCATAGTTAAATTCCTTCCAGCTTGTTGTGAGAGGCATAAGACACTGTGGATCCAGATTCACACATTAATGAGGTATCATGAGGCTAGTCGAGGAACCTGATAAACACTACAGTTGGTACTGGCAGTCATTACAGAGGCGCCTACCCCATGCATTGAAACACACATTGACAAAATACATCCTAAATTTACACCCTTCCCACCTCTATTTCTGCACAGTGTTTAGAAAAAGTATTCTGTTTATTATTGCGTTAATTTAAAGGACCCTTTTCATTGCAATTTCCAAATCACCTACTCACATGATTTTTTTTTTATTTAAAAAAACTATTTTGTCCATATGAAGTATTTATTATACATAGATAAATGAACAATTTATTGTGCATTGTGTAAAATTCAACTGTGTACAGAATCAGCTGATTGAGTAAAACAGGAATTTGTTTTTATGCGCAAAGCAGACCTGACAACTGATCTGTTCCTGTAAATTACATTTTTTACTGGTTTTAGCAACGTTGCATAAATTCATGAAATCATACATAAATAAACAATGCAAAGGAAAACAGTAGCAAGAATAAAAGAGCATCTTGCTGTATTGCATTTCTAAATCTAATAACTCATATTATGAAACAACAGAAAATAATTCATTGCTATGATTGTGAATCTCTCCCCCCGCCCCCAACACACTCACACACACAAACACACATACATGAACACTCAAACACAAACTGACACATGCACCCACACATACACACATAAAGCACACAGGTTATTTAATTTTGCCAACCAAATATTGTTGGATTATTGCTATACCATTTGGATTACAGGAAGCTGGGGAATTCAATATTATCAGGTATATAGCCACACATATGTACTGCATTATATGATCTACACACAGTACACCTATACATAAATGCCACTCTTTTAATGTTTTAACTATAAACTGAGCATAAAAATAATCAAGGCATAAATGTGTCAACAATACCAGTCCCATCGTTGCATAGTTCTAAACTGAGAATATTGAGTTGTCCTCTTTTATGGCATATTATATGTGTTTCTTATTACTTAAAAAAACAAACAAACATGAAACATGCGCAAGGCATGACATGAACAAACTTGATTTAGCTAGCAATTTCCATTATCACAGTCCTCCTCTTTCCTCTCTAGATGTGGCAAATCATAGTTACCCTGTGCCTAAACAGACACACATAATGACAAAGACGATGCTGATGAAAAAAAAACAAACAAAAATATAACTATTGCATGCTTTGTAAGTTGCTTGAAAATTACTTGGTCCTTAACACAATTTCTCATTCATGCGTCACTAAATACAATTAAAACATGGAAAAAACAGTAACAGTGAATATTGTATCCTCACAATATACAATCCAATCATTAATTATTGTAATTCAATATATAATACAAATGTCTCCCCTTTACAAAGACTTCACAATTCTTTACTACTAAAGGTGACCTACAGCTAGGTAACGTAACTAAACAATGAAATCCACAGCAAAATCTAAAGTGCCTGGCAGAGGAAAAATGCTAGTTGGCTAGTAAAATAGCTGGTTAATGTGTATAAGCATCAATTTTCTACATAGTAGCTAACAAGAGACATTGGTGTGTATCTAGAACAACAAAGTAAGCAAATAAGCTAATCATTGTGACTTTGTGGGCTATATCTCCTGTACAATCACTAGAATATTGTTCTGATGATATTCAGACATCAGCATGCCTTTTTATTTATTTATTGGATGAATACTATGGTCCAATACATGACTTAAATTGTGTTTCTCCTCTGACTTTCTGCAAGGCTCAACTGAGTGATTGAGACTCAGTATGAAGTAACATACTATTCAGCTGCTCTTCCATAAGAGCTTGTTTTTGTGGGAAATGCATTTTGAGCTTATTCCTTATGGAAACATCTATTGGTTAATTGAAATCGCGTATTTAGGAGTTTATATGTAACCTGTCCTGACCCCTGCTTTTCAGATGATTTCAATATCTTACTTGTCAAATATGCCTTTCTACCAAAGTGAGATTAATATTATCAGGGATGCCCAGATATTAAACTCTGGCCAGTTGAGCAACCTGCTACAGGTAGACAACATTTTTCCATGTGTAAGCAGCTTAAGTTTTGTTCTCTGTTAGCATTATTCTCATTCAAATGAGGAAATAAATTCTGTGATCGTTACACGTTGTTCTCTTGTTTTTTTTTTTTCCCCACTGCTTACAGTAATTGCTTTGGCAAAACTTGAATAATCTTGTCATGCCAATAAGGCCTGGTTGCATGTGAATGGAGATTAATTCAATGGTGTGGGAGGCAGGTTAAGAGGAGTGCCGGCTGTGGGAGGGAGGGGAAAAGTGGCCATGGATTTAAGAGAATGAATGAACAACTGGGTTGAACAGAATGATGAGAAAAGACAAAAGGAGCGGATATAACACATTTCACAGCCCGCTTAAATTGCAATAAAAATGTAACTGGTGGGACGAGGTCCAGAGGTTGTTAGCATTTTTTTTTTTTAACTGTTGCATCGGACACCATACTGTTACCAGAAGGGAAATGCAGCTGTGGCTTCTGGCTGGACAAGGTGTACACAAACTTTTTTAGTCTTCCCAGCGCGCACATATTGATGGATGATGAGTCATGGTAAAAAATATCACAAACTTCACTTCACGTAGCCTGCCTTTCTGCAGAGCTCACCTCATCACAATTAGTTTTTATGTGGAGAAAATGGCAGAGTGCAGTGGCCAGGGAGCAGTTGGCTTGAAAAATAATGACTGTGCCTTGTTGCCCTTTAATTCTGTAATGCAGCAGCATTCTCGAGCCTTAGCTTGGGAAAGGAGAGCAAGACCCCTGACTCCTGTAGGCTCAACACACAAGGGAAAGAGGGAGCAGAATGGAAGGGGAGGGGTCAGGGGAAGAGGGGGACAGAATTGCTGTTAAGGACTTTGTGTGTGTGTGAATCATTTTAATCAAATATTCATCCTTTCATGCCCATACCTTTTTTCCACATGCTAATTCCCTCTCACTGCAAATTTTGTTATAGAGCTACGTGTAATTAAATTCATTCAAAACTTGAAAAATCAACCACATTTTCACATGAGCAGAATTATAATCAAGATGCATCATTAATTAAGTTCATGCTCTTCTGAAAGCATTCCCAATTGACAGTGAGAGGGTTCACTGGAATAAAGTTTTCCTACCAATCTTCTTGCAAGACTAACACTATCTATTAGAATTTTTCCTAACATTTACAGCAATAATATAAATGAACCCTCACTTCCAGTTTATGTTTTGATAGTATGCAGCAGGTTAACTCTCACTGATAAATTACCATCAATTTTCATTGCCTTCAGACATATTTAATTAGGCTTTTTTTCTCCATAAGCAAGTATTAAATCATTCATCATCCACACAGGGCTGTAACTGACCTAAAGTAAATATAATCTTAAGCTTGCTGTGCAATTTGAAGGCAATTGATCATTGTGTTACAGACAAGCTGAGCTCTCCTGTCATCATAAACACTGATGCATAGGGGGGCCTATGACCTACTTCACATTCTAAAGGTTGTGTCATTAAACGGAACCGACGTTGGTCACTGATTTTTCCATCACTGCTCTGTTCTGAGCTAAAGTGTACTATCCCATGTTTCATAGGAATTACATTATTATTGGTTGGTGGAGGCTTAGCTGTGTGTAGATTCAATCAAAATTGACACACCATCCTTATTGTGATATAGTTAATATGAGTCAAACTAGCAGTCAGTTTAGAGGAGAACTAATTGTACATTCTCAGTGGAGATGTACAGAGGCTAGATAAAATGATGGAAATGTCAAACAATAAATGAGTATTATTAACTAGTAAGGATTTGGTCTGCTATTTGCCTTCGGAACAGCCTCAGTCCTTTTTGAAGTGCTGGTATTTTGAACTGTTCCCTGTGGGATATTGGATCATTCTTCAAGAAGAAAAGACTCCAGTTCTTTGAGAAGATGGAAATCTACTCTGCACTCTATGTTCCAGAACTTCCCATAAAAGGTACAATGATGCTTACATCTGGTGACTGGGAAGGCCATTGAAGGTATTTGACTTCATGCTGGTGTTCATGACACCACCCTTGAATCTGTTTCTCAGCGTGTATGGAGGTATTATCATCTTAAAATATGGAAACACCTTGAGGAAACAATCTTTGTACCATAAGGTGCAACTGGACCCCTAAAATGGCTTTGTATTCCTCAGTCATAATTCTACCATGTAGAAAATAATTGGATGTCAGTATTTCCTCAAGAAGGTTGCTCATATTAAATCAGATCCACTACTATGTTTGACAGTTGGGAATGGGAAATGTAGGTTGAAGGCTTCCTTTGGGTTTCTCCAACCAAACACATCTAGATGTAGGATGCATCAGATGATACTACTTTCTTACACTGCTCGGAAGTCCAGGTTTTGTGTTCATTACACCAAGATATGCAGTATATCACACTGTCCTTGGTTACTTGTGGTTGAAATTTCTTTTATAGCAGAAACATTTTGATAATTAGTATTGACATCCATACGAAACACATGTGTAGACTAGTTGTTAATTATGACTTAGTCACTTCAGATTCAGAAAAGGATTTATTTTTCATTTGGTGTTTCCATTATTTTGTCTACTCTCAACATGTATATGCATAATATGAAATCGAGAGTGAGAGCACAGCCAGGTGCTTGTGATTATTAGCCACTTATTGAATGATCCAGTTCACCTGTTTCTGGGAGTAGCAGGGGGCTCTGCAGCTGTATTTAAGCAGCTTGCAGTGAGCAGCTAAGGAGGATGGTTGGTGTAAAGTGCTGGGGTTTCTGGGCAGTCTCCCCTAATCCACCCACGGGGCAGATCGAGGGCTTTCATCCCCGCTGTTGCCTGCTTCGTAGATGTGGATACGGAGGCCTGGAATAGGTATTACACTGAGCTGCATGAAGCCTCTGGACTTCCTGCGAAGATACAGTGCTGCATGTCCACTGCCATCTCATTTATTTATGGGATCATTCCCCATTGTGGGGTTTGTATTTTATTTTTGTTTTGGAGTGTTTTCTGTAGCGTGTTGGTGTCATTTGAAAAGGTGGTGACCAGCTGGCCCGTGCAGCGAGGAGACAACCAGGGGGGAGGAGACAGACGCAGATTCCTGTACTCACCTGGGGAACAGCTGACGTGCCAGCTGGTTTGGAGATTGCACACATTTGCAAGAGCAACGCCCTGCAACCAGATAAGGAATGTGTTTGGTGTCAGTCCCGTACTGGGGTGTGTGTGTGTGTGTGTGTGCGTGTGTGTGTGTGTGTGTGTGTGTGTGGTGGCGGCTGGATCAGCTGTGTGCCCTGAGTCTGTCTATTTGGCTCTGTGAAGGCTGGGCATTACTCTGCTATGGAGGGGTGTGGGTGCTAGAAGTGTCAGCAATAGGGGAAACCTATTGTGCTTAGTGCATGCTACCGTTATGTTGCTATTTGTGAGCATGTTCTTAGCCATGGGTGTGCTTGTAGCGAGAAGCATGCTTACTTGTAAAAGGCACTTCACATCCAGGGACGGGTTATAGCTGCAGTCAGGTTGGAGGGAGGGACAGGGACCGGGGGTTATGCAACTGTGACTTTGTTCACAAATTGCCACATTTAAACCATAACTAATATTACAAAATCTGACTTTAGGTGCCACTTACCTGTGCTTGTGCCTTGGTGTGCTGACGGGTGGTGAATCTGTGGGGAATGTAGAGGTTGTCTGGGCTCAGTTAGCTTGTGGCTTTTTTAGGGATTGCATTTTTAGAGATTTTTAGGGATCTCGAAACTAAAAGAAACTCTTGAAGGTGATCTGCATGAGAGTGCTGAGATTAATGGGCTTTCTGGTTACTTTACATTGTTGCATTGCTTTTCTGTTTGGAACGCGGCATGATGCACATTTATAGTGGGGTGCTGTTATCAACATGATTTCATGTAGGCGTTTGCAGCATGGAGTAAACTGCAGCGGGAAGGATAAATGACTACATTGTATAATCCAAAAATGGCAATCAATTGGTATTTGAGAATAATGTGATGGTTTCGAAAACTCTCCTAAGATACTGTGTTGGCTGTGTGCTTGTTTGTGCTTTTTGCTCTTTATGCAATCCTGTTTTAGAATTGCCAGTTGCACATTAAGCTTGTTTCACCACAATAACCTTTACACTATGCACAATGCTGAGGCAAAATTAATACCTTCCTCTGATACACTCACACTCAGCAAATGGCTGGTTTTTGCAGCCACACATCACAGTGCAGTGGAGTAGACACTCACTGAAGGATGCATGCTACTGCGCTGACATTATCCATGCAACTCGCAGGTGCCTGACGAATCACAGGTTTGTTCTGATATACTCTAACTTCTACGCAATGGAGATGGAACTAAATTGTTTATTTTTTTGTGAGTTTTTATTTTGAATAAATTTAATTTAAAAATAACAGGATTCCTAAGACCAGTGGGATGAAGAAACCCTGGCTGCTTAAAACTAATTTTTAATTATTAGGAAATGATACAGCTGGTTTCAAACCGGGGCTGTAGGTAAAAACCTACATTCAAAGTGAATGCTTTGCTGGCTAAGCCACTTGCAGCTTACTTTGTGCTTTTAACAAATATTTAAGCATGCCTCCAACAGCGCATTGGACTAGCACCTGACTACCAGCACAGATTTCAATCGTCGAAGCTAGACTTCTGGCAGTAATGAGGGAACGGGAGACAGGAGTGATAGTTCGGCTACCAAGCCGGTATCTGTCACCCCAGCCGGAGACAGTCAACAACAGCGCTTTGATAGGGAGGTCTGTCAGGCTCAGCTAAAGAGACTGGCAGGTTTACCCTCTGCAGTTCTGCCTCATTACAGGAGCTCTCGCTTATCGCCGCCTTCCCAAAGCGACCAGGGCCGCGTCTCTGAGCACAGCAGGTCACTGGCTCTGCGGGGAGGCTGTGAATTAGGAGGGGGGGGTAGGGGTGGGGGGGGCACTACGAAAGCATGCAAGGCGAAAGCTGCACAGAAAGCTGATGATTTAACCAGATACATCAGACATCAGTGGTACTTTATTTGCTTGTGTTTGGTGAGCTGACATTAGGGTCAGCTCACATATTGTGCTGTGTTTGGATAAGTGTGGTACAATGTTTAAGAATACTTCTGATTTTCTATTCTCCACAAAATTTCTACAAAACATCTAACATTCCACATCTCCTCCTGATTCCTGTGTAGTTTCCATTGAAACTTTCCCAATTTGATTTCCTAAATTCCCCTACATTTTGGGTAAATCTCAATCCCATTTTGCTACTTTACCTTTCATTGCTACAGATATGCCTTTTCTTTCTGGCATTGCCATTTTATTTCTTTCTTGTATTGGGTAATGCCTTTTCAGTTTGAAATTCTAAGACTGGCAATTCCACAGCACTTTATCTGTGGGATGTAAAATGTGTACTTGTAGACAACAGGAGGGGAAGAATCTGTTATTGCAGCAAATGAGCCATTGCAATTTGAGTCCACCCTTCTTTGAATGTTGTGATATTGCCTTGTGATTGAGTGGTTGGCAATGAGAAACACAGACCATGAGTGTGATTTTTATGTTCAGCTGAGTCTGGCAGACAAGACATGTTCATTTTAGAATAGAGTTAGTGTGTTGCTTCTCATATGTGTGATATCTTCAACACCCAGCTGACTCTACCACAGGCTAAAGGAAAAAAAAAAAATCAAATTTCACATGTACCATGAGGCATATGCTTTATGGGAACATTTGGGAGGGTGGAGGACATAATTAGCCTGGTGCTGCTTTGAAATGGCAGCACTCAGGGGCACTGTGGAAGAACAGCACGGGGAAGTGATGAAGGGGAACAGAACTTCGAGGTCTAGCCAAAGGCTCAATGAAGACTGATTTGCTGAACACAACCAGCAATATAGTGAAAAATACCTCTTATCCACTTGAGTCTATAGATGCAGTTTTTTTCCATGGCCCCATTACAAATGTATTAGTTGATCCATCTCTGGATCCAAGTTCATTTTACACTTTAATTGTCCCATGCTACATGTAAAATGAATTGAGAGGACAGTAAAACAATAGTTGAGTCATTTGTTCCACTAGAAGGCTTTATCTTACTCTTTATCAGGTAACATTATACTCATTAATAACATTTATGGAGCTGAAAGTGTGGCACTGCACCAGTGAAGGGCATACAGGGGAACAGAACAGTGTAGAGAGGAAAAAAATTAAATATTGACCATTCCTCCCGTGAGTATGAACAGGCGCGCACACGTGCACACACACACACACACATACTCTCTCTCTCTCTCTCTCTCTCTCTCTCTCTCACTCTCTCTCTCACTCTCACTCTCACTCTCACTTGTTGGTGGACATACACTGATCTGCGGAGAGTTGGAGGCCTATAACTGTGACAAGCAGTCTTACTTGTGCTAACTTGTGACTAACTTGTCAAGGTAAACATCAAATGAGAAATGCTTTCTACTTCGGTTGCCATTTTGACTGCATTAAGTAGTCCACCAATCATTCCATCTGACAGCAGTGTATTAGAAAGGGTCATATTGACTGTATTATTTTAATGCTTCCAATCAAAAAAGTGTTTAGAACATTCAAGTATACAGGAATCCATGCCAATAGAACTAGCACCAACAATAATACAGGTGTGATGAATCTATCAATTAATTACTAGTTAAAAAAGAAAACAATTTTCAGGTTTTTTTAGAAGCTGGCAAGCATTTTAGTTGCTGATGAAGAATGGCCACATGTTGTAGGCTATCTCAATGGGTGTTTCATTTTTTTGGGTTCTCTGACACCATGTGTGAATATAGACATCAAGAGGCATTGCATCACTTTTTCCTCACAGAAAATTGGATTTGGAGGCTTTAAATCTCTTTCAGCTTGTTTTATCTGATTGTGGGTTGGCAGAGGCTTTTTGCCAAAACTTATATGCAGTATGTCATCTACAAAGCTATTTAAATATAAGAAAATGCAATTTGATGCAACAGTTCTGTTGACACCAGTGTTTTATTTCTCATTGATTTTCTTAAGCCTGTCTGCTGCACTATTATGAAACGCAAACCTGGTGCATACCCATAAAGATAACTTGCAAATGCAACATGATTTTAATTGTGTTATAACTTACTAATTTACATGTAAATTCTGCTGAAATACTAATAAAGTGTTCTTGATATTTGTCCAAATGACATTGATTGGACCTGAGAGATGGCTGCAAAGGGGGACTGTACAACACTTAAGGCAGCTGTTCCACACAATTAAATAGCTCAGGCTTTCCCTTCTCTCTGTACCATCACTGGCTTTGGAATTTGAGACAAGACAAGTGATTGATTCATTAGTAAGAAAAGATATTCATTTGTGAATGTATTTTACTGATTAAAATGGGATACGTTTCATAATAGAAATGATATAAAGATTTGTATAATCCGGTACTTGTTAAGAGGTTAAACTTTAAGTACTGTACAGCATGTTTTTGCTCATGTTAGTGAGTATGTGTTACTAGGACCTAATAACTCTTAGAAAAAAAAATATATTTTGGTCTTTACATTCATTTTTTTTTTCCTCGCTTTGAGTTTTGGACAACCCAATTGTAAATTCCTGACATTTAATTAGTGCTCTGTCCACTCTGCTATTTCCTGTCTGAAAATATGCCTGTGAAGGTCTTCAGTGTCTTTAGAATTTTTTTCTTTTCCACTTTCTGCTTCTTTTCTTCTTTTCCCGCAAGCAGTACAATGACCTTTAATAGGAAATCTTCAATGATTTCAGGGGTCCTTTCTTTTCTTGATTGACTAACAGATCATAATCAACAAATTAACCCCTACTTTGTCAATGGGCGTATGTATATAGTATATGATTATAAACCAGAAAATATGAGATGAAGAAGCTAGTCTCTTCTATCATATCAGAAACACTGTTTTTACAGTATATTCATTTCTGTGACTTACCCCTGTGTCTAAATATGTATAAAGGCACTTTCACCCCTAGTTTGTTTGACAGTTTCATTTGAAGAGGTGTGTTTCAGTTCGATTTGAGCTATATGTGAAACATCTGACAGCAACATAATTTCACAATTATGCATATTAAAATGGTTAGACTAAGACTACTAGAGATCCATCAAAAATCTGTTCTGTATTAGAGCAAATTCACGCCAATTCAATGAACTGCTATAAGGGGACCTAAATTTTGCCTCGGCAGCTTCATATTGCTCATGAATCATTTCCACAACAATATCTACCACAGAGAGACACTGTACTTTTTCATTATTTTCAGTTTGTCCTGTAGTTACTTTGTGAACATTTCAAATAACACACAGTAAAGGCAAGAGCACAGTACATAGTGTGTCTTTATTCTCCATCATACTATACCATCAGATTCTCTAGAGAGCTTCTCCTGTAGGTACACTGCAAGCAACCAAATGCAAATGTTCAGCTTGAGTCTTAAAGTCTTAGTCTTAGAGACTTTTTCCATTAAACATTAAACTAAAATACATTTGAATGTTTTATTGCAATTACTGGTTTATGATGAAAATACTAGTCCAGTAATATATCTGCAGCAGCAGGGAGAGTGTTAATCGGTGAAGCTCCTTATTTACAATTTTCACATAAACCGCCGCTGTAAGGCTATACCACAGTTGTCTCCCACCAGGGCCTTGTGTCGCTTGGTTTCAGGACTGGCTAACACATTGTCAATGGAGCATTAATATAGAGTGACAATGCAAGCAACCAGTCACATTTTGATTTGTAATGGGTGGGAATAGAATATGTAGATTTTTTTTTCAACAATGTCCTCCTTATGGAAGGCCTTGGTTGGTGTCTTTTTTTTCCATTGGTCAATAATTATACCTATTTTGCCCTATGTACATCAGCTATGTTATGTGATTCTTCATTTTGTCAAGAAAGAACCAAGAATGCAGTTAATTTACAAGTTATGCTTTGGTGAATGCTGTTGCTTTATTAACTCAATAATGATGTTGATCATATAAGAGCAAATCGAGGTTGAGATGGTTTGACATGACGTGAAGCTATTTTGTGTGCCCTCTGAGTTGTGTGAGGTGTTTTGGTTTGCTATCCATCTAGCTAGCATCAGAGATGAGTATTCAGTGTTGTCGTCTGCTGAGTTGTGCTATTGCAAGCTACAGTAAGCTGTGAATGTGTGACTTGGTTGTCTGAAGAGGGGATTTTTTTTTTTTTACACACACATGCACAGCAAAAAATGAAATCTTATCAACTATTATACTCTTGTTTACTGTCTAAAATTAATGACATATATTTACTCAAGTTCTGTGCACATAAGACGTCATGGCATGTTTGTAGAAAAAAGGAGACATAGGCAAAAAAGGAAGGGTAGCACACCAGTGGGGATGAGAAAAGAGGGCATGGCATAAAAACGTTTTCAAGTCACTAAAATGAGTTTTGGATTCTATATATCTGTATTATAGCAAGTGACAGTGAGATATGGTAGTATAGTTGGCTTCCCTTGTCTAGTCAGGTTGCACAACTTGGCAACTGGTCTGGGTCTAACACTTACCTATTCAACTTCAATGACCAGACCAGTGAGTGTGAGCATAACACCATTCATGAACTACAAAAAGTTAACTTGTGCAGCCTGACTAGGCAACAGAAGCTAAGTACACAACAATACAAAATCTTCTGTCCTTTTTTTAAGCAAAAATCTTTTTAATGGGAGAGTTATTGGCCACCTTCTTCATATACTTATGCCTAGTAATAAACTATCACACAATTGTTGCTTCTTGCCTGCCAAGTTTAGCCACGGATAGATATTTCCTTTATTTCCATAACTTGTTGATTCAGTTCTATTAGGCAAGCAAGAATAAAATATATGCATGGAACTCTGAAACCATGGAAGGTTTTCCATTAGGATATAATAAGGAAAATATCAATTTAACAATTTCAAATTAACTGAGTATTTTAACTAAATGCCTTTGAGGTAATAGTGATATCTGAACATACACTCATTTAGTATCCTTAGGTTTGAATTCACAGAAAATGCATCAACAATGTATGGACATTTTTGTCATTTTGCTCCATGGAAACAAATCAAATGTTCCTCTGAAGTTGAAAATGTGTTTCTCGGAACAAATATCTCCCTTCAAACAATTAATTTCATTCCTCCGCTGCATATGGGAAACTAAGGGCACATTTGTTAAGTCAGTGGGTACAGTGCTAAAAACACAGAGCTGATGCGGTTTAATTTAATGTGTAGTTAATGATGGTAATAGCAAAGTTGCTGTAAAGAAACAACTCAGTGTTGCAGCTTGCAGAACACATTATGTAACGCAATGCATACCTTACTACTTGGCACTTTTACTAGTATATCCCAACACATTGAATCAGGAAACAAAGATATTGTACATTACAATCAAGGAAAGTAAAGGTTGTAGGTTGCAGTAACCAAAAAGTAGTGATCTGATGAACAGTATAAATTAATGTCACATTTAAGTGCTTACAAAGAGGGCTCTGAGCTATAAAATGATATTGAGTAACATTTTCTGCTCATCGTCCTGATGCCACCTGATGGTTTCCCCCGCATTAAAATAAATACTTCATCTGAACACTTCAATACTTATGAGTTGTGCATATTTCATCTGGTTTCCTGCTTTCATATTTGCAAGGATTTTCTGCTTTTTTCATTGCCCAGGAACATGCAGTCATCCGGTAAATGTATCCATTTGTATTGAGCAATTAGCATGGCCTTTATGTGGGCTGGAGGTAGGAGGGCATACTTTGTAACCTTTTCAAAAAAGGTTGTTAAAAAGTTCAAAATCTTATTTGAACAAAATGGTGGCAATGACATCAAACACTTGAATACAATACAATCCACACATGACTTTAATACTAATACTAATTAGTATACTAGTACTAATTAAATACTAATTAACACTCCCTCCCCCCTTTACTTCAGAACTTTGTACAGTTCTACATTCCGCAAGTCAATGTCTTGAGGTGGAAAAACTACACATCACATTTTCTGAAGAAGTGCCCAGTGTATCCCATACTCTGAAATACACATATCCTCCAGTTCATATTGTATACACCATGTGAAGGCTATGCCCCACTAAGTTTTCTTCCTTGAAAATGAAACAAATATCGAAAAATATAAGCAATATCATCACAAACACATATAATGTATCCTTTATGCATCAATATTACACATACAGTATAGAAAAAAAAATCATTTATCACTTATGCCAAATGGTCTTCTTCCCTAATAATCAGTTGCTTATGTCTATTCATGTGTTAAAGATATAGAAGCAGGTAACATCAAACTGGCTCTGGCAATGCTTTTCAAATTGCATTCAAATTCAGTTCAGTCATTTTGTTAGAAAAGTTACCTCTCACCTTTATCAAAGGAAGAAAAAGATTCTCTGTCAGAAAATACACAGAGAAGACAGAAATTCTGTTTTAGACTCGGGTATCCTTGATCTCAGGCACTTTCATGTTTGGAAGAACAAGTTCTCTCTCCTCGCTGTGCTTCCCAGACAAGCCAGAAATTATCTTTCAAGTACCAGAGTGTTAAGGCTGTTCTTTTTGTTTCAGGATTTTTTTTTAATATAACTTCAGTTTCAATCTGGCTGATTGCTACCCTGATTGATTAGCTGTACTATAAAGGTGGATGTTGGCTGAATGTGGATGGAAGCACACAGACACTTTGATATGCACACACGGAAAGAAAAGACTTGTCCATAAATTGCTCTCAGCTTTCATTGGAAAGAATGAAGAAAGACAGCATTCATTTGAAATAAGGGCCTTTTATAATAGACTTTACTGCAGATTGTCACTGGAAAAAAAAGATAGGGAACATGATTTTCTGATTGAACATAATATATAGCAGTAACAGTACAAGTAACAGTTAGGCAGCAAGATGACCTATGATGGTACAGAGATCAGTAGTGTTTAGGAAAATAATTTAGATCACGGCACATATGCATTTTCATTTAAGGGTTTGCTCTTCTTCACCAGAATAATAAAGAAAATCAACTGCTATTATCCCCTGTAAATGCTATCTGTATACCAATCACTCACTGAGCTTGTGGGGGGAAAAAAGGTTAAATTACTTCTACACAAACCAATAAATTTATTATGTTGTACTGTGCTGTTGTATATGTATGTTTTATTTGTTGTGTATTATATTTAATGCTATATATTTTAAAAATGTATTGCACACCCTATCAATATGCAAGAATGTACCTTTTAAATGCTAGGATAAGTGAAGCAAAATATGACATTATATTGTGTGTACAATTTTGAGTTACCTGAGAAAATGATCAGGGAATATCAATGTAGCTCTAATAATACATTATTAGCATAATACATTATTGTCTGTTAATGTCATAGATACATACATTATTGATGTATTATCATAATTGTTATAGTAAATCTATAGATCAATAAACATTTAACTATCTGTTGTAAAATCAAATTAATATGAGTAATACAATACAGCCTAATATATACTGTGAGCCATTGTGAGCCATTCGCTACTCATTTTTAACATATTGCCTGTAACTGTAAATCTCAAAGATGCATTTATAGTCCCTTTGTGAGGTAAGGTAAAATCTATAACTCACAAAATGAACTTATTGCAAAATTTTTATAGTTTTGTCTAATGCGAGAAAATGCTGATATATAAGGCATTGTCTACGAATGCCTGAAAAACTGAAACACGCACCAAACATTTTCTCTGAATTAAGGCTGATGAAAATTTGGTAAGTATTTATTACCCAGACCACACCAGCATATGTCTTCGGGCACAAATAGTTCATTTAAAGCTGCGAGCCCACACACATATGAATTACGCTATTTTATTAACTTTTAAATTCTTAAATTCACTTTCGGTGATGCTATCAATTAGAAAATCAAATTAAGTGTAGTAATACATTGGGCCTTTGGTTCAAGGCTGACTACAGCTTCCAGCATAGAGTGCAAGGAGGCCGAGACTGTCAGACTGATAAATATGCTGTCATCAACCCGCTGCTAGGGCCTTGCAGTAGCACTATGTCACAACCCTGGACACTGGAGAGAACAGCCAAATGAACGCTCCAATCCTGAATCATTCACATTCTGCCACTGTCCCTTCTCACCGTGAAACACCACAAAACACTTCATTCATAAGACTGGACAGAGGAAAAAAAAAACCTTGTGGCACACACCTGAAGGACAGCCACCTCTGTGTGACAAGTGGCTACAGAAATTCATTCTGATTTCTTGTAAAGTGGTGCAAAATGAATCTTCACTGTCATAGTCTCCCCAAAAATTCATTGAGTGTTACGCCATCAATCAGAATTCATGTGTGCCCAGTCCCTTCCCTACTGTGCAGCTGTAACGCCAGGGTTTTGAAATGTGCCTCACCTATTTTTGCTCCACATGAGACCGTCATTTCTGGGGTTTGAAGAAGAGCTATGTTCCTAACGTAGAATGATAAATGGGGAAATATACCGATATCATCTTTCATGTCTGGTTTAAACTCGGTTTGTATCTCAATGTGCAATATGTCTTTTTAAAATACCACATGCAAAATAAAAGTAATATAAGTTCTCAAGGTAGATGCAACAGACTACTTATGACTGTTTTCAAATATATAATGTACTTACTTCTGGTTTTCTTTTCTTTTCTGTAATTCATTTTTTTTTTCTTTGCTGTCATTCAAAGTGACAAGGTGACAAAGAGACAATAAGATACCATTATCTCTGGTTGTCATTAGCTGGTAATTAATAGGACTGATTTCTTATGTAATGTAGCGCTGAAGCAGATATAGTTCAGTGTTTGTTTTGGTACTAAGTTTTTAGTCAAACAAACAGGAGACACTGGTCTTTTGCCATCCTTCACAGCACTTGAAGGAATTTGAGCATAGCGCATCAGTCATTCCTCAGTGGGCCGAGGCAATGCCTTCACGGCTCCGTTGTCATGGAAATGCCACATCCGCCTGGTGAACTATGCTTGGTCATGCGCCCTGATCTGCACTTTCATATCAGAAGGGTTCTCTTTAGTCTTGACCTTGATCTCTGCAAAGCTCTTTTCCATCTCCAAGATCTCCTGTGCATTGCCACACAGCTATTTATTAGTCCAATGACACATACTTTGGAAATAAGTGGCTGCAAGTCCTACAAGAGTGATTCTCACAGAACATTCAGAAAATCATCATAATATGCATATTATTTTGAAATTGGTGGGCCTTAATAACCCTTTTAAATGCTGTAAAGTTGCACCCACATGCAAGGATGGCAGAACTGTGGTCATCGATGAAGCCCCTTGTATCTGTCCATTTTCTCCTCTTTCCTGGGTCTTGTGTTGTTTCTGGGGAGTCATACAGGACATAATTCAACTGCCCTCTTGATTAGGAGGGTGGGGTTATTATTAGTAGTATTAGGAAGAAGTATTAGGTTAATTTGGTTCTGATAGTAAGTTAAGTTAGCTTCACATCTTCCTTTGAAGGGCAGGATTTCAAAGGAAATACTACCTGGCCATGCATTCCATTACATTAAGGGAATCCAGCAGCTAGCTAGCTGGCTAAAACAATCTACGTAAGGGTACACTGTGTCATTCAAACTTGAATCATCAATAATCCACAGGAATTATTTAAATTTATGATTCAGTGTTCTTTCCTTTTTCATTGTTGATTCAGTGTTCTTTGTGTTTGCCTGAGGCACAAAATCAGGGTTTATGTGTCTGTGGAGAACCATTAAAATATTACATTCTAAACAAATTGGGTGTTCCTTGAATGATCTCAACATTATAAAATGCCAACATTCTGTAGTCGTCAGAAGGAAAATGATAATTTTGGTCAATTCACACAGAAAAGCAAAGAGTATCATCAATTTTCTGTCCTCATTTATCATTGCAAAATTTAGAGTCAGCCTACAGCCAGCCAATAAGTCTTTGAAAATTAGCCGCAGGGAAAGGAATGAACTAAATGTAACTTGAAAAACAGAGTGCATGGCTCTTATAATGCAGACTTATAAGTGTTTGGCACATCCAAACTAACATTTTTAGTTTTATTTTCTTATGGAACAAACCAATGTTAAATCCCCGGTTAAAAATCATGTTTCAGTTTGACTGATCATTCTAAACAGTCTGAAAATGTCTGCAAAGTGAGGCTAAATGGCTGCCACTCTCACCTTTTCCTGGAAACAATACAGACCAGACTACAGGTTTGCATTACGGCATGGTAGACTGAAAGTCTTCTCAGAAAAGCTGTCGGCAGATGCTGTTTGGGGAAACGCAGAGGAAAATGACAGACTAGTGGCAGCTCTCCAGAGAGACTTTAATCAAGGCAAAGTCATCTTGATTAAATTAATTGTGTATAAAATGTGGGTGTGCACTCTGCAATCCGTGACATGGATTCCTAAATCTCCTTCAATTTATTTTGGTTAAGAATGCCTTTTTTCCCCCCTACAAGGGTATTTGGCTTTTTATTTGTATTTATTTATTTATTTTCATTGGGATGTACTTTTGTTACTAACATTATAATATATATATATATATATATATATATATATATATATATATATATATATATATATATATATATATATATATATATATATATGCTTCTGTCTATGCCATATCCCTTTATAATGTGTATCCCTTTAAAATTCCTGCCACTTGAAACATTATATGAAACTTTTTTTAAACTTTAAAATTATGGGATCTGGGAGGTAAAGAAGGGTAAAGGATGTCCATATCTTGGCCATTTGTATGAGGGCATGCATCCACATAAGGGCCGCAGCAGTTAAGCCTAGCAGTGAGGAGCAGATCTTATAATTCAAATGTCGTTGGTTCAATTCCCAGGTACTGCTACTGTACCCTCGGGCAAAGTACCTAACTGAATTTCGTCATTAAATATCCAGCTGTGTAAATGAATAACATGCAACAATTGTAAGCTAATGTGATCAACAGCACTCTCTGTGGAATGGGGTTTAGTTTGGCCCAGCTGACTTTTGTTACTACCCTGAATGACAGAAAACCCTGCTCCCAATTCCTTTGCATGTAAAAATGCATGTAAAATATTTCTGTATTGCTGCTAGTTTTTCACATTTCATATCTACTACATTTATACCTTTTTATTATTATTATGTCACATGTATAAATGCATAACAAATCCACTGTTAAATAATTTGGTGAAGTATTTTGTGTCACTGATAACAGCAGGTTTTGTAAAATATTGAGTACAAGTATGAAAAAATCTGTTAATGTGCATGACAAGCAATGCTTTATATCAATAATATTTTGTATCCTTTCTTGTCTTGTGTTTGTTAAACTATGCCAAAAAAATCTAATAGGTGATTATGGTATG
Organism: Megalops cyprinoides; assembly: GCF_013368585.1. NCBI lineage: Eukaryota > Metazoa > Chordata > Actinopteri > Elopiformes > Megalopidae > Megalops > Megalops cyprinoides. The sequence goes on from NC_050586.1 coordinate 10,373,579, forward strand.
CAATGTGTGTTCTCTTTCTCATTACTAGAAATGCAAATGAATTTTCATATTCTTTTTTTTTTTTTTTTTGAAGTCAATTGAATTCGACAGCACATCACTACAAATTTATGAAAATCCTCTCATAGATCACTAGTTTCACTAAAATCCTTCAGTGTTTTCCACTACAGAGTGTTTCTGTCCAGGCGGTGCAACATAACAAGCTGCAATACCTTTACTAGAGCGCAGTGTTTTGCATTTCAAAACCTGTAGTTTAACACTTACAGTTTGGCAACATTACACACAAGCTTCCATTCTAACAGGGAAAAACTTTCATCCTTGCAAACACTCTTATCCAGATCAACCTGCACAGCTTGAATCTTCACATGCTATCCATGTATAAAACTGGTTAGTTATTGAGACAGTTATGGTTAAGTTCCTTGCCCAAGGGTAGAACAGCAGAGCCCCAGGGAATCAAACCGGCAAACTTTGGAATACAAGCCCTGCTCCTTACCACTACATCACACTGCTTCCCACATTCCTGTACACATCTAGTGTCTATCATATGTACTCAGTCTTTGCTTAATGCAAAAATCCTGTTTATGTGCAGTATTTTTAAGAGGAGAGAGCACTGAGCAAAAGAGAAGTGACAAAGCAATGCAGGGTTACTGATCCGATACCGTGGAGTGCATAATGCTCTATTTGATTGACAAACGAGCTTCCATTACATTCACCTTTTGAGAGACAAAGACTGAGTTTTCATATATGGTTTAATATATGAAAACTCAGTCTTTGTCTCTCAAAAGGTGAATGTAATAGAAGCTCGTTTGTCAATAAGCCCTCCTAAAGAGAATTCCCGGAAGACCTGGGCACATCAAATAATTATGCGCATCTTAACATAACTTTGGAAAGTTCAGCCATCTTCCTACCCATATCTGTGTGTGGAATACATTTTATGACATTCTCAGGTATCAGGCATCTGTCCCCGGTCCTTAACCAAAAAGCCATCAATTCAAGGGCTATTGTCCAATCTTATTTCATTGCTCATTCATCGCAGCTTCATCTAAAACTCCCATTCTGAATGAGCTTATGCCTCAGCCTACCACACGTTTTCATCCTGAACAGACTTGCTGTCTGGTCTCAAACAGTGTCATTTGAACGTTTCACATTCGTGCACCCTTGTCATCCTAGACGGACTCAAACTTCATTTCTAGGAACATCATTAATTGGACAGACCAAACTGGATGAAGGAGTTTAAGGGAAGGTGAAATTGAATGACCCCCACATGAAATTCTGGACATTGTATCACACTGAGCATGGGACACCGCTTAATGACTTACTCAGTGAGGCTATGCCCCAGCAAGGTGTAGTCGCCGGTGTGTGTTTGTGCCAGAGCGTGGATCTCTACTTATTCCCCAGATGATGCCCGGCTGCAGCCCCTCCTTACCACCCCCCACTCCTCCCAACACTATCTGGGCTGCTGATTGCAGTGGTGACCGGTCTCCTGGTCCTGTCAAGAAAACACATTAACGCACGCAGCAAACACGAAGGGCACAGCCTCCTTCATTATCTCGAGCTTGCAGAGCCATTGTAGGAGCATATTAATCACCAGCAGGCCGGCCCCCCTCCCCTCCCAGCCTCAGCTCCCAGGCAGCGTACAGCAGGCCTGATGTCACCTGCCCACCAATACAGTCACGTGGATAAGCGACTCTCAGTCTCTGCCAATGAGCAGTGTTATGTGAGGCAGACGCAGTATCATGGATGCCCAGTCTGTTGTAACTTCCACATCCATGTAAGCGTAAGTTTCTCAGTTTTAGTAACAAGGTGCGCCATTTTACCACACAGTATCACAGAGTTTGGAACTGTAAATGAAGTGTAAATCATGAAAAGTGGCTGACAATGGTATTCAGAGCTATGTTTTGAATATTCATATTTAAGTGTCATTTGCAGCATCTACTTTCCAGCCATGTGCACATAAGATAATCAAAAGAGTAAATTACCCAAGTCGTGGTGTGTTGGTGTGTGTGTGTGTCTGTGTGTGTGTATGCTTGTGCATATATGTGTTCTGTGAAGGTTTGTATTCTAAATTGAACTGAAATCTAATACAAAACAATATTAACTAAACTGGATTGAGCAGGATAGCTAGGCCGTTGTTTTGCACAGAGATATTGACAGAACACCCTCAGTCATCTGCCCTTTATTTCCCAAATTGTCCCTAGCATATAATAAACATAATCATTTTGCTTGACAATGGATATAAAATGGTTATTTAAAAAAAGGTTATTTAAAACTGTAATATTTATTTATTTATATTGTGTGTACAGATTGAGAGAACAATGTATATGTTGAAGTGATTTATTCCTTGAGTATGCTTTTGTAGCCTATTCAACAGTTAATGATTTAATTAAAATATTTTAGTATGCAATGCAGTTCTTAATAAATCAAATGTCTTAGGTATAATTGATGTATTCATTGTTTATATGTTGAACAGTTCATTGTAATTATCAAAGTCACAGTTCCACAATTGTATTGTGCTGCATAATAAATTATTTATGCATTTAAATTAAATTCATATCAAGTTAATGATTTTGTAAATGACAATAATTGTTGTATTATGACCCGTGAGTATGGCATACCATTCATCATTATAATTGTTATTTTTTTTAATTTTCAGCAGTGTGTGCGTTATGCACATTTAATGCATAAAGAGTAGACTTTTAAACATGTAAATGAAAAAAAACAAAACTGATGAAACAGGTTGTTGGTAAGACTGCCTCTTATAATGATTGACGGGAAATTTGGCAGCCATAAACTAATTGCCTTTTCTGATAGCTTGAGAATAACTTGTCTTGGTCAGTAATGAGGTCAGTTTTAACCCCCCCTCCCCTTACATGCATATGAAAAACCACAGGCTCCAGTGTCCACCTCTGTACTGTGTCTAGCTGGGCATCCATAACACCAGAAGAAACACAAAATGCTGTGCCCCAGCTGTAGTGGTGAATTTCAATCTCAGTTTGAACCTAATACAAGGCCTGGACATTTCAGTCATTTTTACTGCTGGTTTAATATATTGTGCTATTCAAAGCTGTGACACCTTAAAATTGAAATAATGTTGATTCCAATAAGATGCAGCCAACCGCTACATCCCGAATGAAATAAACAGCTGGTCAACATGAAGTTGTACAGCGCAATTCTCTGTCAGCTGTCCATGTCCTTTTTTGTGCAATGAGAAATGTTCTACTGGTTTTAACCATACATCCACGGAAATGAATTATCGGTCAGCAGGTCTATTTTAATTGAAGCGTACTACGAGGAATTGTGTCCAGGCATACATTTCTTTTTTAAATGACTTATGGTATTGACCTTCATGTCTGTGGATTGCAACCAAAAGATTAACTAATGACTGCAAGTTAAATATCTTAATTTGTGCTGTGGGATAATTAATGAAGTAATTAAACATACAGAGTGTGCCGAATCATCAAAACCGTCTATTCTTTTTATACTGCCTCTCTGTCTCATTTAATTTTCTCTGCAACTGCCTCTCTGAAGAACGCTTGCAAAGAGAAGAGTTGTTTGATCATTGTACAGGTTTTGAAAAGCACAAATAGATTTTGAAAGTAATGTGCCAATCATAACTTACACTTGAAATATGGGTAATATGTGGAAAGTTATGGATGTTAGTTAGATTTAACAGAATTATTGATTTCATCCGGAAAATCAAATCTGTCTGATAAAACCCAAATCTGTCTGACAGACATTTGTCGAAGCCTGTACAGTAGGCCCTGAAATTTTATCTTGATGAAAACAAAAAGATTGTCCAGCGAGATCAGGGGATTTCACTCATGGCTGTGGAGACTTGCAATCCTGAGGGATTGAGAGATGCCTTTCAACCGGCACCTGACTGACACCTGAAACAACAACAGGTAGTTCAATTTTCCGTCCAATCAACGACTTGCAATTATGTAATCAGAGCTAAGTAGGCATGAAAACCCATGAATTTCTGTTGGATAAGGCGAACCTACATCAATACTGCTCAATCCTGGCCATGGAGGACTCTGTGTCTGCAGGTGTCCTAGCTCCATTTAAGGAATGGTGAGCTGCAGGTCTTCATGCAAGTTTAATCAAAGCAATTCTTTGAACAGAGAATCACCTCAGCTGGTGTGTCTGCTGTAAATCAGTTGCTGTGATTTAAGTCCCAGATTCACCCATTTTACAACTGAGAGATTTTGCACAACATTCAGTAACAGTAAATTTTCCTGTAAAGTGTGCCAAGTGCCTTGAGTTCCAGCATTGAAATTAGGTACCAATAACTCTTCTTCAAGGGACCAATCTTAAATCTACTGATGTGAATCATTTACAAAATAAATACTACACAATTGCTGTACACCCATCCATCTCTAATAAGACAAAGGGTGTGGCAATCCTAAAAGACTGTATTTAGGAAAACCAGAAGTCTTGTGCAGATGGTCTGACAGTGGAGTTGGGGAGGGCTATGAAATAACATTTCACATTATTTCACACTTCATAATGTGAAATGTGTTTTGCGTGAGTATGTAACCGTACTCTATGAGCCATATATCTTTTTCATGTTTTTAGACTCTTGAAATTGCTATTTGATTGTGGGGTGGGGAAACGAATGCAATTTGTAGGCCCACTTTAGTTATTTGTCCACTTGCCCTTATGCAATGATTTGCCCTCGGCTGAGCTTAATAATTTAATCACTGATCTGAATTTGCTCATCTCCTGGCAAGAAAGGAAGTAATTGCTCAAAGACCTCACATCATTCTGTTTCCCAGAGAGACAGCACATACTTCAGCATAAAATACATTTTTATCTCATTCACCTTGAACCACTGCATTCCCTCAACACAGATCCTTTCCATAAAAATCTCTGATCACGCCCCTGTCAACTGTATTAAGGAAATGAACCCTGACAAACCGCAATGTGCAATCAGGTGGCAATTTAATGCGGCATTGCTGCACATTGCTGAATTTCTAACTCTCCTCTAAATCAATAGGTTTCCTGGGGTTCAATTCACATTCACCCACTAACCCAGAGATACCCTGGAAGGCTATTAAATGTTTCCTCGGAGGAAACCGCGCTGCATATGTTTCTTAAGTTGGTTCTGAATTTAGATTAATTGGAAAACAGTATTAGCTTAGTTGAGATCAAATAAAAACTTAATTTACAACGCAAAAACACTACCAGCACTAAAAATGGATCTTAACATGATTTGACTAGAGCCAAGTTTATTATTCATTGTACGAGAGTCAAATATTGGTATGTGGGTGAAGGAACAAGTACATTTCGGGCTTTGAAACTTAAAATGAATCCATTGCTAACATCAAAGGTATCAAAACTATCTCTGGCAACCTATCATGATAAGTGATATTTTAAATCCTGTGTAGGATTTACATGAATCTCAATTTGTACCCACGTCTTCCAGCAATAAGTAGCTTCCTGTGGAAACTGGATCCACCTACATTAACTTCTAAAGATGTTCCTGCATACTTTATTATACTTTATCAGATCTCAAAGACACATACCTTTCAGTTAGTAAATGCAAATCTCCAGAAATTGATTTTTTTTTTTCTCTCCTGAAATGATATTAGTTGGAAAGCAGGATATTTTTTCCTTATTGTTCTGAAGTGAATTCACATATCTATTCTTTCTGACGACAAATCTGTCTATCTGTCTAGGAGCATGTATCCTCCAGAAGTAAGTAGCTGCAGGCTTGAACCAGGCAGTGCAACTCCTCGCTCACATTTCTCGGCATGGATGTTTTCACTTACCTTAGCATATCTATTTCCTCAGATTTCTCCCCCATTCGTGCAGAAAATGATGTTAAAACTCAAATACACTCTGAACCACAGGGATGCATTTTATATCTTCCTCTTCAAGGTAGAAATATCTATTATGAAATAACTGCTCAGATTACATTTTCTGTTCGCTATACTTCTCCTTCCAGCCTCCCCAAAATTACTTTGAAGAATTCCATCCACTTATTATATAAAAAAAACAACAACTTGAATCCATCTTAGCACACTACATTGGCCAAATGATTTGGTACTGTGCCACTCATCAGTGGCTAACTTTATTGCTTGTCTTTCCAGGTCAGGCCATTGAGCACATTCCTAGGCAATGCCCCCCACTGAATGGCATCAAGCACAGGTCAAGCACAAACAAGCCTGACCAAGCACAGGTCTTGCATCATACATTGAACAACAATCAGCGGATATTATATAAACTAATAATTCTTTCATATTCCAGGGCCAGAGAAATTTATTAATGATGTCTTATCTAATCCCCTTAAGAACTACTACAAGCAGCTCAATACTAAAGAGCTATGCTAAAGAGAGGTCTGAACCTTAGTCAATTCCCATGGTCCCTTGCATGCCCAAACAAGCAAACTGCACATGGCAGGATCCTTAGGTTTAAGAGCTACATCACTGAAGCACTCAACGTCAAAAAATGTGCAAACTCACGGTTTTGTATTCCTGTATCATTTAATTATGTGCAGGTATAATGGCAGATCACTCTCTAAATGGAGTGAACTCGGCAACACCCCTTCTCACTCCTAACTTTGCGATGCTAATGAGGTGTCTCTGGGTTCAAGGTCTCACATTTATGGGATTATAAATAAGTAAAAACACAGAACCATCAAGCAATAGATATTAACAACCCACATATGTTCTCAAAGAATAGTTGATACACCATATTAAGGACAATTGCTTAGCCTAATGATTCCCTGTAAAATCATCATATTTGGTTGGATCATTATATACAGCTAGGCAAAAACCTACAGGTACTGTATCACCTATATTTAAAAGTATACTCTTTTGTTGATAACAGGCCTCTGATAGTCATGGAATATTACTGGAATATAAAATCGCTAGTTTAAAAAGAATGGATCAATGGAATTTGTTTTGGTCACTGTCGTAGATATACTTTAACAGATTCTGATTCTAAGGTAGATCAAGGAGCATAAAACATTCATGTAACAAATGAGATTTCTGTCAGTGAACTGATCTCTCTTTATCTCTTATTTATGAGTATAAAGCTTATTTATATGTCGTTGTCACTGTGTAATGTTCTATAATTAAATTCTCACACCTTGTATTTCAGCGGGAATGATTATCTTAAATGTATTCAAATCGTATTCAGTATAAATAACATTATATACATATTACATATATATATTACTTACAGAAAATGAAAAATCTCAGATCTCCTACACGGATTTGGAACATGCAAATAAACATTCAGAGTAACCCCCTGATTCAATCAACATCTGTCATTAATGTTTTCACACATTTACAAGTTGTAACAGTGATGAATTAAAAATGTCTTAAATGCGTATGACTTTATGAGTTGCATATAATTTGTCTGCAAATTAAATAGCTGCAGTGACATTTGATGAAAAATTTGGTTTTAATACTTTTTTAAAGTTTATACCCAATTAGCCCAATTTATAACCCATTAGCAATTTAACATGTTAGCACACATTAGGGTAAGGGATGAAACCTTAACTTTACAAGGCTTTTAAAAAACAACTAATTAATATCAGTGCTTTACTTGGTTGATGTTAAAGTGTACACCAGAATGTTATGTTTTACATAACCCTCTAATCTTTCATTAAAATGTGAAATATACACTATTCTGAGTACATCTGTTTCCTGTAATGTTGTAGCACATTTCAGGTTATACATGTTTTCTTTGTTGTTTTTATTTTTCCCTGGGTTTCTTAAGATTGCTCTTCCAGCAGACCAGGTGTTTGATATTCCTTGCTGGCGCCTAAACCGTTCCCTCATTCATATCAAAGTCTTGTAAAAGGAAACAAAATGGAAACAGTGGTTGTGCAATGATTAAAGATGGCTCTCTGCAGTGCGGCAGCAGCTGGGGCGCTGGCTGCCAGCGGCCAAGGCCATTAAAATTTCACCCCACAAAACCAGCAAAGACATGGCGGGACACCAGACAGAAAGCTGCCCCACTGAAAATGAGGGACAGGTATGCAGGCTCCACTTTCGGTCTCAATGTTCAGGGGTGATGCGGCAATATAAGACAGGTATTACAGTGAATAGAACTTTACTTATGAAACAGCAGATTCACTTTGTCTTTCCATCAGTGGAATATTCACACTACATTGTCTCCAGTGAAATTGGTGTGTTTTGCAAAATCATTTGATTTTAGCTCGGCGCGAGGCACAGTTTAGCCAGATCGCAAAGATGTGTAAAGCTATGATATTGAATATTAGGTGCTGCTTTTGAAAAGGTCATTATTATTGACATAGTAAGGTTCACCTCAAGTGCGTTTTGAATTTCTTTCTCTGATACCTATGCTTTTGACAAAGTTGTGCCTGAATAAATCACAATGGTCAGATCTTTCTAGCGGAACACGTATGTATTACTGCACTTCCAACCACTCTGCTTCCTATCAGCATTAACGACTGCCGTTAGACATACTCTTCCTGTGCAAAATGTTTTATCTGTCTTCTGTCCTCCTGCCATCCTGTCATTAATTTCCTCTTTCCTTGCACTGCTCGATCTTCCCTGATAAGTGATAGCTGCCTGCTGGCCTCGCCTTCCCTCACACTTTGGCCCATAAATCGGACCCATCTGACCTATGAAACTGAGGGATAGAGCAAGCCACAGGCCCACTTGTTGTAAATTAGCTCTCCGCACAGCCCGTATGCTATGCTCCTTGTATTATTTTTATCATCCCTAAAGATGGGAATCTGGAAGGAGCGGGAAATGATGTGCCGCATAAATTGAAACCATCCCCATAAGTGTCATCCACAGCCCAAATCCTCACCAGTATGAGCGCAGAATTGTACTCTTTTCACATAAGTCATCAACTATGCTAAAATTGTTACTTTTAAGCAGTGCCATGGCAGCACTGTACCTGCTAAATCGCCAAGGTCATTTGCACTCAGAAATAGTTTAAGATGTTCCCACAGACATATTATAAATGTGTAAAATGGTGGACAACAGTCATGGTCACAGTTTCTATTCATGAAATCGTTCTTTCAGGTGTTCAAGGTTATTAAATAACCCTGGTGCTTTTATAAGTTTGTCCTTATTCAGAAATGCTCTGTTGTGCCCTGGGTCTATTCATCCGAGCATCTAACCTTTCATGGTATTAGATAATGATAACTCTCAGCGGGATACAGTTGTTTGGAGAGAGAGGGAGGATGGAATAATACAGGATTTTCACAGTAACTTAAAGCAATAATATCTTGTTTAGTTATGAATGTGCTCAAAACAGTGGAGACAGCCGGTTATCCAGAACTGTTCCAGTAAGTGGCCTGCTGTATAAACAGAAAATCTATCAAGATATCTAAAGTCACATAGTGTTTTAAAGCATGTGTAGACTACATTCTTCTTGCTTTACTGTTTGAAAATTAAGAAAAAAAAATAAACTAAAACAATTAACAGAGACTACCAATTTTAATTCCCCAAGTTCTTCTGTGCTCTATTCCTCTATCAACAAGTACATGTTGAGAGAAAGCTCATTGTGTCATTATCTTGTCTCTTCACAAAGAACAAACAATAAAATGAATACTTACATTTTAAATTGTCAATTACATTTTAAAAAAATCTTTAATTTAATAGCTTATCCAAAAATTACATAAATGGATACATGTATACGTTCAAGAAGAAAACCAGCTGTCAGTACAAGACGTTCCATGCTATGTGCATGACATAAATCCAAAATATCAATATTACCTTTTTTTTATTTTGACCTAATCTAAATTTGATTTTGTGTTACGCCCTGATGTGCTGTTTCCTACAGCCCCTCATTGGACTAAGGTCTTTCCACATGATGAAATCACATTGGCTCTGTCAAAGCAGAGTGGAGATTTATAGGCTGCCTGCAGAGCCACTTTGTGGCCCTGAAAGAATACGACCAGCATTCAGGAGAGCAGGGAGACAGGTGATGAGGGTGATGAGGATAATGGCTTCAGAGATGATCATGATGGCATTTGATATTGAGCCAGCACAGTCAGCAGTGGTGTGTGTGCTGCCACAAAGAATACCAAAGTCCCACAGAATCTAACTGAACATTGAGACCTTTTTTGTCTGTTTGTTTCCTTGATTGATTTTTTTGTTGTTTAATTGCTTCAACACTCTGGATTTTCAAAATCTGAAAATAAATTTGTATGTTATTAATTCCCAGACTGTTCCATATAGTTCCTTGCTCATGTGTGCATATTGTTTAAGGCCATGAGGCAAAAAGAAGAAATACATTCAACCAATTAATTAGAATATGCTGTAATAATAACATTGCATACATGTTTTATTTTAGCCCCAATTTACATCTCAATTTGTTTTAATTCTTGTTGAACTTTGGTACTTGCATACTGAAATCACTCCACAGATCTAACATGGAAGTTTTTTTTTTTCACATGAATCACATTTTGTGTCAGCTTTCACAAGCCTGGCTGACAACAACGACTGCCAACAACCAATGAAAAATTGCCATTTGACAAAATATGCCATTGTCAGATGAATGCTGCATAGAATTTCAGATTTTTTATAGTTTAAGAGCAGGCTGACATAGCAGACTCAGTGAATTGGAGGAGCCGTCCAAATGATTCAAAGATCAGCACATCTGTGCAGCATCTGTGCAGTATTGATCCAGGAAAAAATCCCAATGCTCTGGCAGCTGTTTCCTCGTAAGAGGCAACAAGGAAGTCAAGGAGGAAACATAATTATAAGATGTGGGAACAAAAGCAGAAGTAAATGCTGGACAGAAGCTGAAGATGAGATGCTTATTGAGTTGTATTTTTATTTGAGTCAACCGCTGAGTCCAAGTCAGTGGGCTATATCAAATAATGTGAGCATGATAAGTGAAGAGAAAGAGCCAAGCGACTTAGAAGGAAATAACTGTGCAAGTACCAAGATTAGCCATGTTGTAATAAAACTTTGTGCCACAAAGAAAATAGGCAGGTTGCGGATAGAAGGACACCCGGGAGGCCACTAGGGAAGCCTTGCACATCACTGTCTCATATTGTGATTGTTAATTAACAATGTACATATAACCCTATCTGTTATATGCGGAATTTTTCTCCAGAGTGTGTTTGTGTTGTTTTGTGTCAAAAAAGTAAAAGCAATCTTTAATGTACTGTGATCTTGTACGTTATTTTGGATAAGAACATCTGCTGAATGCAAAAGTAATGTTGAAAGCATTCAAATCTTGTACATTGGTCTGAATAAGACAATCTGCTAGATATCAAAAATGTAAATGTAACATTCACATTAACAATTCACTCACAGCTTACAAATCCAATGAATAAGATGATCTGTTAAATTACAAAATGTAAATGTATATAATTATTTATTGTTAAAAATAAAAGATACCAAATTGATCTAGTTTTCACATTTCTGAGCATATTTCAGCATATTTGAGCCTGGAACTCAATACATATATATTTTTCAAATTACAAAGCAAATAAATGTCCCTCTGACAATTGGTATATGTGCACAATTCAAAAAATCTTGACTGTCTCTGTTGAGATTGCTGACCTGACACATTTGCTTCAGGAGGGGCATTCAAATAAGCACATTCTTTCCAACAAGCAGGAATTATTTTACCCCATATAAAAGGACACGTCAAATTCTTCACGTTATAAGCAGGGCTCCTGATGCCAAATCCACTCAGACACATTAGATCTGAAGAAAATGATATATGGCACATTTGGGTAGATACTATATATCTTGAGTAATGTTCCTAAATCTAGGGGAGTCTAAAATTAGTTTATCGAGTTTCAGCTAATTTAGTGTGTAGGGTGTTGTAGGGTATGTCACGTACACTTGCACTACACTTGATTCTCTTTCACAAAAATCATTATGTTGAAATTAGGCCATAGTGATTTGAAGTTTCCATATTTATGGATGAAAGGAATGCAGAGAGACAAGAATAATTTAAAAATCTCACTGCAATTCTCAGCAGAATGTAAAGGGACTCAGAGAATGATTGTTGATGTAAGTTGATTAAGTGAGAATTTGGGTGCCTGGTCAATTCCCCAGAGTAAAATGGTGTCCTGCTAGCCATACAAGTACTTTATCTCTTTGTTTACAGTGATTTAAGGCACTATATGTGTCAGCCCCCCACACTCTCTAATCAAATCATATCTGATGAGACTGCTAAAGAGAATGAAGACAAATTAAACAAACCCTGTTCACTTTTGTTCATTTCAAATTAAACTTATCATACTGAACAAGGAAGTAGTGGTGTGGAACTCATAATAAGGGAAAGCCATGGCATCGGTGATACTGAAATGATAAGCACAAAAGAATCATTCATTTGAGATAGATTAACTGTGAAGAATGCATACTGTACATGACAAGAAACTAATTGTCAGATTTTGTAAAGATGAACACATTCATTCAGATTGAAAAATGACATTTCTGTTTGTGACTCCATATTTTACACCAATTAGACACAATTGTAGTCAAGAAGAAACAGGATACGTTGCTTTCAAACTTGAACATTGTTATTAATAATAATAATAATAATAATAATAATAATAATAATAATCATCATCATCATCATCATCATTCCTAATGTTATGTTGGATAACATTGATTTTAAAAAATTCAATGATGTTATTTTGATTATGTTCAAATGAATTGTTGCTAGTTAACACTACCGGGTGAATTAGTTGTTATTGGGAATTTGCTTGGTTGGGTAGGGATTATCCATCAGAAAAATAAACTCCTGCTGCTATATTCTTTTCATAGTCAACCTTGTGCTTCTTGCCTTGAAAACATTTAACCTTGTTATATAACAACAAGGGCCATTTTACAGAAGACTAAGCAAACATTTGTGAAAGTAAACCCTTAGCTGCATAAGTTGAACCAATAGTTATGATGAATAATGGGGTAAGGTTTGTTCTGAATTGATCAGGTTGGCCTTCATAACTTTCATGGAAAATTTACAAGGTTTTGTAATGGCGGGCACAGACAGCATTCCGCATGGATCACCCATTCCACTTGCTTGTTTACCTCTCCTTGCTGAAATGTTGACCATTTCCTCCTCTGACTAGCAGAGGCTGAGGCTCAGATTCAAACAGAAATCTGTGTCTGACATGACTTCCCATTTTTTTGTCATGCAAAACCTGCTTAAATTGTACAAAGTTAAGGACAAAACACATCAGGGAATGAATGAAGAGGGGATAGAAACAACATAATGTGCAAATGGTGGTTACAGCATTAGAAACATGTATACATGCAAAATTCCCATGTATTTATTTATATTTATTGGAGTTGGTAATGTTAGCTTTCATCTAACCTGCTGGTGATTTAGGCAGCACAGCTTTCTGAATAGGTGGCAGAATGGGTCATTTCTGTGATTCTCTGTGCTGTGGAGAATGGAAATGAAAAAAAAAAAACAGAAAAGATCAACGCTGTGCCTCTCAGAGCTCTCAGTACAGGATCTGTGGGTAGTGGCATCCCATAGTTCACGTATGTATGAAATTGTAGTTCAAAATAATCTGACCTCCAAGAGATAACCAAACTGAAGAGGAAACACATAGCCTGGGAAATCCTCTCATGAACAGAGAGATAGAGACCATGGGCATTCTATAATGAGATGCAGAGATGGCCAGGAGGGAATTGTGTGGGTCATAAATTCCTGCTGGTCCACAGAGGAATGAAAATGTTCTTAAGTAATCTGTAATCTTCTCTGCAAAAAAAAAAAAAAAAAAAAAAAAAATTAATTGGCTCGGCACACACAGAGAAATTATTAATAGAATCCTAATCAAACCATGGATCTATTGTAATCTTACAGGCTTTACGTAATAGAGGACTCTTGTTACCTTTGGTTTTAGTTTAAATCCAGAGGCAATTAACATCTTTTTATTATACAATAGCGTCATTCCACAGCCCTGCTCCTAGGAGAAAAGAGATCTCTTTGCAACAGCAGTGTCATTTCCATTGTCTCTACATTGCAGACAATTTGTGGCATCACAGTTGGGGTGCCAATATTTAATGATAATTTGGCTTATTTGTTGGAATTTTCTTCACTAGGCTGTTCTAGTGATACTACATTGTAGCTAATGTGACAAAACCATGTTTCTGTGAATTTTTGCACATTCAGTGAAGTGAGACAGAATGCCCAGTTTTCTTGTTTGTGATGCACAGATGGAACGGTATACAGTACATTTAGTGGCCACTTTATTAGCTTCACCTACCCAATAGCGAAAAGGTCCACCTTTTGCAGTTTGAATTTGTCATGGCCATGGACTCAACAGGGCTTTGAAAGTATGGCAAAGAGATGCTGGCCCAGTCTTCATGAAGACTTCTAACATTCTCCTGTTTTAAGAGGACACCTGTTCTCCACTGCCGCGATGTGTTTATGTAAACAGAATAATTTGTGTCCTAAATTGAAAGTTTGTAAAAATCTATCTATCTACGCTATGTACCTGTATGGCCACTCAATGCAGTATAGAAATCATGCTGTTCAATTATAATATTTGAAACAGGGCATGGGTGTAATCAATTTCAAAAATGAGATCACAACTAACTTTCTAGACTTTTATATGGTGTGGTGTCTGTCTCCATGGTAACCCATTTTTTATTCCCTTCTTTTTCTCATTTTGCTGTGACCTTAAACTACCTTGGACACAAACTGAAAATGGGAATTCATACCAGCACGCGCACACACGCACACGCACACACACACACACGCACACACACACACACACACACAAGCACAGACACACATTCCACTATATATGTTCAATTTTGTGAAGAAGATGTAAAAGGGTAGAATACAAGTTGGATGGACTTTCATCAGATTACAACCATAACACATGCATTCATTGAAATAATTACATTACAAATTAAATAACTCTTTTTTCTGACCTGGAACTCCTGACCTGCAGTGACCCTCTAGACAATATTTTAATTATTCTCAGAGAAAGTGCAGCAGAGAGTAATTAGTGTCTTTTGAAGCAGACATATGTTAAAGCATGCCATTATCTCAGATATATTAACAAAAACATTTCAAATTGAAGTTCAATTGAATAGAAGTAGAGAGGGAAGTGAATTAAGGAAAGTTAACATTGTCACTCATCTTGTGTAAATCATCACAATAAATTCTTATTCAGACCATAATACCAGTAAATGTTCTCAAATGAATCCTTGACACCTTTAACACCTTAACTTTAATTGTAGCACAGTCCTGTCCTGAAATAAAATTACATTAAAGTTTTAGTACTGACAGGTTAATCTGATCTAATGCTATGCTAATATGGTTAAAATATCTGATGATGATTTTTTTTTTACTCATACCATTTTACACTGAAGTATTGCCACTTGATTTTCAAATATCTGGAAAGGTATGCAATGTGCATGTTGAAAGAGCATGAGATGACTATATCTGCAGGTATCAGGAATAATTTGATACCTCTGTGGCATCTGTGGTTCTGACATTATAGCTAGAGCATTCTGTTAGGCAATTTAGTCAACCTAATTAATTGAGGTGAGTCTAGGTTCATTGGAAAGGATATCTTCATAAATTACACCACGCTGGGAATATAACACCAAGGGGCTGGTTTAGATGGCAGGTGAGTTTTTTCAACTTTTAGTCTATACTCATTTTGTGTATTATCTATAGATATTTGATGTTTGTAATATATGCCAGCTGCCTTTTGCATTTTTTTTTTTTTTTTGCGTCAAGAGAAAATTTGTTGTTCTGTAGGTCTGTTCTTTTATGGAGCTGTGAATTGGAATGTACTGTCCAAGCATATTATGATGATTGTATGCCTTTTCTACCTTATCTTGATGTATTTGCATGTGAGGTCAGGACACAAGTTTGTTTGCTACAGCTAGCTAATTGAAAATAGAATTATGTAGCTAATGGTATAAAAAGGGAGTTAGCCAACAAGTTATCTAGTTGAACGTAGAATTAAATTTGCTATATTTTTGAGCAGCAATTTTAGCAGTGATTTGATATTAGTTTATGTAGTGAACTAGCTAGCTTAAATGTGCAAAAAAAAAAAAAAAAAACGCTGGCCCATGTTATGTATTTATTTTATTAATTAATTTTATGTACATATGTATTGATTATACACTAGGAAATATTTGAGAGTAGAATGGTGCCAGGTATTTTAAACCTTTGACAACAAATAAGAGTAGTTTGATCAATGCCAATCCTAAATCCAACCTTTGAGTGCAAAATTTGATTCTTGCCAGAATCAGTTACTAAAGGCAGAGATGTCCACACCTACCTGGGCAGCAGTGTAGCTTAGTGGTTAAGGGGCCTGACTCATAACCTGTTCGATTCCCTGCTGGGGCACTGCTGCTGTACCCTTGGGCAAGGTGTCTTAACCCACAATTGTCTCTGTAAATATCCAGCTGTATACATGAATAGCATTGTAAAAACACTGTAACCAATGCCATTTGCTCTGGATATGAGCATCTGCTACATGCCAATAATATAAACCTAGCTGTCAGCATTGCCATTTTCACTTGCAGCTGGCTACTATTTTAAGATGTTGCTTTTGATTAAACATAGGAGAAACAGAAGGCGGTGACTTTCAGTGGAAAAAAAACAAGGAATTGTTTGACTTGTGACAGGAAAATTAATGTGGACAATACACACAAGAAGATATGGAAGAAATCCAAAATTGTGGAAATTTACGAGTGAAGAGAAGTGAATGTTATTCAAGTCTCATGTTTGTATAAACCCTGAAAGGGGCATAACAGTCCTGTGTAGGTATAGGATGGGGTATGACCTCCCACACTGTAACTTAGCACTTGGCAAGTTACAGGTTGCCACGTGCGCTCATTAGTACAGTACACATCCCTAAACTCATTTCACTGCACACAAATACCGGCACTGCCTGTGCAAATGGGGACTCTGGATAGCCCCATGTAGCAGACTGCAAAAGAATGTGACAAATGAAAAATGAAGATAGGAAAAAAAAAACTATTGGACAACATGAAAATGCAACCTCTTGAGAGAAAAAAAGCATTTTTTAAACTAGGGATGACATGACTTAAACTTCACTGCTCCACAGACATCCCCTATTTTATTGACAATGTGAACAAAAGAAATAGAAAATGACCACTTCTGAAATTGAAAAAAAGATACAATATGGCTTTTTTTAGAGCTGAGATTGAGAACTGACATTCCAACAGAGCAGGGTTCTCAAAATGAACACAGGTAACACAGGTAAAGATACCCAGGGGATTAGATGTTTCTCCTAATGAAGAGGACATAATAAGTTAACAGTAACAATTTAATGGAATTTGAAAGGAAATTATTCAGATTATAATACATACCAATACCAATAAACAACAATATACTAATAATATAATTAACCACATAATAGTATTTGTGCACAGATATAAACTATTTTCAAAATAGCAAGGTAGCAATGCAGTGGCAAAGGGAAGTAGGTATGATATCTGGGGTTGTTAATTAAATGTGGTGGCCCTATATGTGCAGAATGGTTCTCCAGAGAGCCTCTTTCTGTTGAGAAAGTGTCTGTATCACTTCTCAGAATGCAAAATGCTTCTCCATAGATGTAATGTATTTCTTCATATTCAGAGTTTCACTCTCTTTTTAGACTGAGACTTTTTTTTGTTGTTTGTTTTTGGTTTTCTTTGCTTTTATTGGTATATATTGCATGCCTGAACCCTGAAAAAGAATGGTAGATAACTATAAAACTATCTGTGGCTCAGATAGCTTTACTCATTTATTCTGCTTGTATGGGGGATTAGCAAAACACTTTCTGACTATTCTGATTGTCATTTGCTACAGTCAATGAATGCTGCATGCTACACTTGAACACAAATAGTTATGGTGTGCTTGCACTATATGCTGATAATGTAATATTGCAATGTGTACAGCAATTCTAAAATACTATCCTAAAGTACGGTTTCACAGGAACAGAACCCTGCAGCTATTTTTGCTTGTAGTGTAAAATTAAGCATGGTTAGGCTTGGTTGGTAATTGAAGGAGAGACCTTCTGGGAACTTAGGTTTCTTTTGGAGGCAGGGGTGGTAAGTCAGAAGGGGGAAATGAGGAAGTCTTCATCTGATGTCAAAAAATACATCAGTGCACATATTTAGCGATAATGACACTCTGCTGTCGGAGATGATGATTTGGATGTGTTTAACGGCCTGACTCACTGTGGTCACCAAAGAACCCATGGAATTTTTCACAAAGAGAAGGAACATCCCTTGAGCAAATTCCTAATCAGCCTCTTTCAGGTCATCTACTTGGCTCATTCTATCCCTGTTCACCTCAGCTGATATGTGGAGAACTTTCAGGCACCAAAGGGCTACCATGCATCACCCAGGTTGGTGTGACACACTGGTGATTGTCACACCTGTTTCATTATAAAGCGCTTTGAGATCCTTGAAAAGGAATATGCAAATGCAATCACATTATTATAATTTGCTAACATTATTGTGGCAGACCTGTGTACAAAGCTAGAAAGGCATTGAACACCTCTTTGAAATACTGTATTAAAAAGTTTCTTTTTTTCATTTTCTTCTGTTTTGGTTTAATTGGTCTGACACATTCACTGCTGCCTTGTTTGAGAGGGTGAAATGAAACAAAAAACAAATGAAATAAAAAAGAACTTTAAGATTCAACATACCAACTCATCCGTGTACACTGGAGCTCTGCATTCACTTTATCCACTGCCTCTGTAAATAAATTATCCCCCGTATGTTTGAAAATGTAGCACATCTAGTGACTAGCAAAACCATTGATTAATAATTAAAAAAGAAATTATCACACCTTGAATAGTTGCATGTAAACTTTTTCACAAACATCAAAAAAAGGATTGTATCTGGCCCTTGCCTGATCTTGTACATGTATGTAAATTATTGACTGCAACACGGCAAACTACTCAGTAGGATGAGACATTTACATACTGTATGAATGTGGTTAACATGATATATATGGATCAAACTGTACCTCAGTGATAACGCTTCTTTAAGTAAATTGCATCTGATATTTATGATGACATAGATTATTGCGGTCATATCATTTTCATTTCCAAACTCCATAAAAGAAAAATGTCATGTTGCCCTTTCAATCGTGCTGTAATTGCGGCTTTGTATCATCGTGGTCACAGTAGTGTCAGAACTAGCCAAGACATACATGTTCCAGTGTGGTAAAGTGTATGTCTGTGTTTTTGTGTGTGTGTTTCTGTGTGAAGGGAGAAACATCTGCTTAAAAATTATAATGCCATTACCTTTTACATGACAGTCCTCACTGATTGTTCCATTTTTGCATTTAATCACTCACATCAGTCTTTGTATGCTCTGTATGGATCTTTTCCCAGTGTGATTTCTTCTTTCATGAGTAGCATTTCAGAGTTTAACCAAACTTTAAACCCAGCTCATTTGATGCCAGAGAGTTATTGAAATTCATCTCAGAATATGCAGTCTGAATCTTGAGACTTTAGATACTCAATTTCAGTTCTCAAGTACATTTTTATAACCCTTCTGACATTTCAGCATGGTACAAGGCATGAAAACCTTTTTCACTTATGATCATTACTGTACCTTACAGTAACAAAATATTAGTGACAGGGTCCTTCTCATTAGGTAATCATGAACTGGAAAGAGAAGAAAAAGCTATCATCAAACCATCAAAAGCCGCTTTGAAAGCGACTGATGTTGCAGACAGCAGATGGTTCCCAAATCGTCAGCCCAAAGCAAGCAATATCTGATACTCAAGTGCTCGCACCTTGCCACCTCACCAACACCACCTTCTCAAACCGCAGGAGTGGGCCTACTTTAATTAAACAGCGTTAATTGTCTCAGTACAAGGCAGCCCTGTCTCATTATTTTGAGCACAGCTGGTTTCTCGCCATCTCCTGCTAACCGCTTCCCCGCCTTTCCTCAGCCCGTAACGCAGGTATAACAAAGCCAAAGGAGACAATAGTGCAAACTGCTCTCTCTCTGACTTCTACTCATCCCCAGTAAGCCAGTGTGGCACCTGACAGCATCAAGTCTTGGGCACAAGACAACACCACACACATTGTCCAGGCTGGTAAGGAAGGGGAAAAAAAAAAAATCAATGCTCACTTCCAGCAAGATGCACAGAGATTGCTTGTGAAAACACAAAGCGCTGCAGTGTCCTTATTAGTAATTCACAAAGATACCAAAGAGGAAAAAAGAGAGGGGGAAAAAAGGGAAAAAAATCGATGTGACCTTGCCTATGTAACCCTGAAATACCTCAAATGCAAGGTACCCCTGGTGCGGAATTGTGGGTATTCTTTTGGAATGTGTCGGCAGGAACGCGCCCGCAGTGAATGTTGTGTCAGGTGTTATTGAAATGAGCTGCTGATAAAGATCGTCCAAACGGTTCTGATATGACATTCAGAGGTATCAGGGAAGGGGAGGGAATAATTCAGCAGTCTATGTCCTTTTACTGGTGTTCACACGGAGTCTCTTATGGTGCACTCTGACAAGCGACTTTCATTTGCATGCATCTTAAATATGCAACTTCTCGATGTCTGCCATGTAAATTTATGACTGCTTGTGATGGGGGTGAATGTGGTGCCCACGCTCCCCATCAATAATATTGCCAGGAGGCAGTGGTCACTTCACATTGTCACCATTCCAATACAGTATTTATTTTACTATCTTTTAAAGACTGATGCATTTTAACACATCAATAAACAATGCTGATGACGTTAGTGTAATTGAGTTACTGTTTTCTCTGCCTCCTGCAGTCCAGCTAGACCGTCTCACAAGACAGCAATATTAATGCGTGGTGCTCCGTGAACTACATGGGGGTTCATTTTAATGCATTCATTTTTAAATAATATATGAAGTAATTCTGTCCTTTGCAGTTTGCAGCCAAGAAATGTTATATTATTCTTTAAAAGATGGTTATTGCTTACGATCTAGTTTTAATTAGTTTCTTGGTCCCTACCCCTTCCAAAATGAATCAGTGGAACAACTCATGATGATACTGCTGAATACCAGGGGAAAGAGGATAGATGGCTGAAGGAATGTGGATTGCATTTTATATTTTCAATATTCCACAAAGTTATCTTCTTTTTTTGAATATGCATCACATAAGTATTTTTTTTATATTTTCCACTGTATTCACTCTTAAATTGTTTGTGGTTCCTTGGGCAAATATTTTGCCCACACCCTATCTCGCTGGAACATGCTGAACATTACTGCAAGAAAACATACCATGTGAATTATTTATTAAAAACCCTGAGAAAGTTTCTCGAGGGTCGCTGTAGAGATGGTTGCAGGTGTTTTGCTCAAAGTGCTGCTGTTTTTTTTTTTTTCCCTCTCTCTCAAACCCGTTTTTTGTGCAGAAGGTTGCACAAAGGGCCCCTAGGAGTTTCTAGATGTTGTGTGACTGGCTGGCAGGGAGGCGACCAATGATAGAGCTCACGTGGATTTGCAAGAGATTGACGCATCCTCACAAGACAGCATCAGCAAGCCTCACGTGTCTTGGTATCTGACACACAACAGCTTCTGAAGCTTTTTTTTTATAAAACATTTTTTTCTACATCTGTTAGAAAAAAGACACGATGGATCAAATTCATGAAGATGACAGCACAGCAACAGTGCTCCTTTGTTTAGGAAAATTATGTACTAACTTTTGTTTAAAGTTTTTAGAAATATCAAATACTTAATAATTGTCAAAGTCCTCTATAGCTTTGCTTGATATCTATTTAACATGCTACGTAAAAAGACTTGAGGTGACAGTAAGAGTGGATAAATCATAGAAATAGTGGGGATATTCAAATAATACGCAACGGCAGTCTTACTACACACATGCTGTGACAATGGACAGTGCTTTCAGGTGCTCAGCACTTTATTAACTTGTCCCGTAACTGTCCTGGCATTTTTAAGACAACATGTGCACTCCATTCAGCTGGTCAGTAGGCTAACCTGCTGAAGATTCAGCCACATTTTACAGCAGAAAAAATGCAAACAGTGTTGTCTTTTTGTTGTAGTGAGAAATATTACATGGTATAGCTAGGCCATGACCACTTTCATGGCATCATATTTGCGTAGCAGATTTCATATTGTTTGCAAATGCACCGTTAATACCGATGAATAGTTTCTGAGGTATTCTGAGTTAAGTAGTGTGCCCAAGGGTGCAACAACAGTGCCCCACCTAGGAGTTGAACCAGCAACCTCTAGGCTATGAGCTCTGGTTCTTACCACCACACTGCTGCCCAAGACAAGCTTTGTCCTTCTTTCAAGCCAGATTTAAACCAGCAATACAAAGACAGATTTGTACACGCCCTACAGTCTCTTCCACTCCCCCAGCTGAACTATTATCTGACTTTCACACATCTGAGCACATGCATGCCTCTCACTTCAAAGGCTAGTAATTCTACTATTTCACCATAAAAAATAAAATATTCAATTCTCAACAATAAAGTTCATATAACCTGTTTAACAAAGCATTCCATTGACAACTTCAAAATATAATAGATATTTGGTAATGTACACTGAAAGACTGAACCTAGTAACACTAAGATCAGATAACTCTTTATTGTATAACAAATCTACAGAATGCATAGATTCCCAATGGGTCTGTTCACATGCCATGCCTTTGAAGTCAAACTGAGCTATTACTGTTTTATTGACTCATTCTCAGAATGCAGACACAGTTCCTCAATTATGCACAAAAAACTCCAGATTATGTGTAATGTATAGGTGTCTGATTTAAATGGTGTTTCCTCACTTGTGAGGAGAATAATTTATCATCTATATAGCAGCTGAGGAAAGTGATATCTACACAATATTTCACACTGCAGCTATTTTAAAAGGCATTTTTTAAACCAAACTGCTACTTCCTTGTAATTTGTGCAGCCAGTTGCCATAATGAGGATGTGTTAAAAAGCACCAAAGCTAGTTGTATGTGAAAATAACAACCAAGGAAAGTGTCAGGCTGTTTGTACCAACCAAACCAAATCACGTCTCCAGTGCCACTGACTTAATGTGTGTTTGCTTTATACACATCTAAATGATAGTTTTTTGGCTTTCATTCCCAAAGTCAAACAAATTTTCAGATAGAAAATTAAATATACTTGTGTAATGATGATTGTTAGACAAGGTGCTGATTAGTTTTAATCAGCTTCTTCTAAGTGGCCTTTAAAGATGGCTTCCAATTAAGCATTGGAAGTTCTACTTTTTCTCCTGCTCCGGAGTTATATCCATAATGGGAGAAGACAAATTGCCCTTTGTGTATTCTTCTTGGGTTACCTTATACATTTCATTGAAAATCAACATCCCTCCATGCTGGAAAAGGGCAGTCCAGGATCTGTCTGTTGGGGCAGGACCTTTCGTGTGATGATACATCTGTGGCGGGAGATTGGAGAGGGGGTTAGGAGCCTACAACCCAAGAATCCTGACATTTTCAGCATGTGCAGTTAATCTCAGGCAGAACACCCAACATGCCCCCCCCCACAAAACAGATGGTGAGAAATAAAATGACTGAAGAGTATGGGAACACATGGTTTTCCTGACCATCTTGAATAATTGACAGGCTGTCTGAAACAGCCTTGTCCATTATTTAGCACAATTCTGGAAGAGCCTTTACTAGTCTAAAAGAAAGGAACTGGTTTTCCCAGCTGTTTGAAAGGGACAGCATTACAAGTTTATGCTCACTCCCTTATATATATAGCGATTGTGTATAGGGTGCATGAGATGGAAAATCAATGATTTAGCTTTTTAAAAACATGTTTTGCTGGCATTTTAGACAAAGTGACAGACAAGAATCGTGTTACTTTGCTGCACAGTAAGAAGATTCACATGGAAAATTACTGGAGGGTTATGAACTCTGGGTAATTGAAAACTGAGATGAACTCTCTCCTTGCTCAACTTTGAAAAAAAAAATCAATAAATAAAAGGCACGTAGCATGGTCTGAGGCAAGTAGCTGATCTGGGTTTGTAGGGAAGTGTTAGTGAAGACACTGGGTCTCAAAAATGGATCTTGTAAAGCATTTTTCCCTTGAGGTCCTTACAAAGTGAATGTCAATACAGAGAATAGCAGTAGTAGTTGAAAGAATGATGTTTATCACCTGCCAGTTAAGGTCATGTTTGCAGTTGTGCATTTGTTTCAAAAGGGAATTTTGATTATTTTGGTATTTGACTTCAAACCATGTTGCATTTCTGAACAACAACTGCTGTTTCCTTTGAAGACAAAGTGGGCCAAATCACAAAATCTGGTTTATAGACTGAGCACAGTGTTAACCCCATCCAAGCAAAGGATTGTGGGCCTATTTTCTCAAGCTAAGTCAAGCAACAATATGAGTCCCCTGCCTATGTTTGGATTAAGTCTAGTTGACTGTGTGGGAAAAAAGTACACTAGGTCTTTTTCATGCCATTGTTTGAATCTCTGAGAGCAGTAAAATATCTAAAAAATTAACCTCAGCTTTTAATTCTTCATATTGAGCTGCATGATATATTGTCTCAAACATAAATTAAATTATAAATTGATGGTCACTCACTGTAGCCATTGAATTTTTCCCTCCAGTTCTTCCTGAGCTAGCTTCCTGTACCTGGGAGCACTCCTGAATATTGCACTGATCATAATTAAATAATTTCAGCAGTGCATCTTTAATTAGCGGAGTGCCCATTATATACTGGTGTTGAGTTCATTACAACTAAATTAATTTTGCAGCCTGATTTGCTATTAAAAACAGCACCCAGTATGTTTCACAAGAAGGTGTCACAATGCTTGTCCATCAGAATTGGAGAGGCCGACACAGTGATATTAATGACACATAAAGAAGACATCACAGGCATTTATTACAGTCAAATTCAATATCAGTTGTGATTTATGCAATCATCTGAAAGCAAAAATCACACCTAGGCGGTACTGTACCTCTGTATTTGAAAGCAATGTTGAATGTAACTGCATTGCATACTGTATGTGAACATATTCTAAAGGTGGTCTAGAGGGTATTTTTAACATTTATATGTATGCTCATAGTTTTCAAATCATAATATAATAATAAGTTTGAGATTAGACTTGTGTTTGTTATTCAGCTAGATGCAATAAAAAAACAACATTTTTCAATAACAGAAATTAAAACTAGGGGTTTGTGTGCTCACTGTAGCCTGAACTATACACTCAGTTGATAGTTTTATATGGTAAACAAATGTGGTTCTTGTGCTTAAAAACATCAATGGCTTGAGTGGAAATGAGGAGAAGTCTTATCCTCAGAGGCTCTGGTAAATGTGCTCAGTGTTTGTGTTCGATAGATAGGATCAAGTGTCACTTACATAAAACTGTTTCTGCCCTGCTCTTTTTTTTCTCTTTTGCAACTGAAGAATTTTAAGTGACCTTCTTTCAGATTGCGTACTCTGAAATAGATGGTATCAAAGTGGAAAAAAAAGAACCACATGTCACCTTTAACTGTTATGAAGTTAAGCTTCTCCTCCTGTTAGAAGGAGCTCTAGAAAGGATTTAGACAGGCAAAGTTAGTCAGCTCCCTACCCAAGCAATATATCGGTCACATTTATCGATTGAGAAATGCGTGCCAAGGGAGAAGGAGGGGGTCACAATAGGAAGGCCAGGGAATCAGGGCAGAGAAAAAAAAAAAACTGATAGAAAAAGCAATTTTGTCCCTTCTGCTTGGGCTCTGTCAAGGGACTAGCAATTTATTGAACCTCAATTCTAGAGGAAGGGAGAAGAGAAGAAAGTCCCAGAGCAGTGAATAAGCTAGGGAAAATGAGAGGTGTCACTGTGTCCAGCCCTCCTTCTGAAGCACTAAACCCAATCGGATGTAACTAGAAGAGAAATCGCAAGCAATGACAGAGAATAGAATTGGAAAGGAGAGAGAAGCAGAGAGGAGGGATATGCTCATTTGCACTGAGCTGCTTCTGAATTCGCAATGGGGATTTTGGTGAAGCAAAGGTGTAGGTTGATCCCCACGTCGCACACATGTGATTGCAATTCTCCTGATTACATGAAGTCAAGCTTCTGTGTAACATTTACCAGTCAATGGCAGATGTACCCTCAATACCTTTCAACAGCAGTGCAGCATGTCCTTTGTCCACTTTGAAGTCTTTCCCATTGTACTAAGCATGGGAATGCTGCTGAATGCCTGAGTGATCAATTGCTGGATTGGAAGTAGTCAGCATTCTTTACATGGGTTGTGAGTTACATTTGCAATCCTCCAAGAAATCCATCAGAGATGAAAAGGTCCCTGACTTGCTTAAAGTTAGTGTATCTGGTTTTACCTAGCTTATGACTAGAATTTATTTGAAAATATTGTGCTGTTTTATGATTAAAGTCACTTTTTGTGTTGTGTGCTCAGTCCTTTTAAAAAGACAACTTGTAACAAAATGGATAATGACTATTTAAATTATAGTCACAGTGTGGTTTATAGAAAGGTCATGGCTGCTGTTTTGTGTGCACAGGCCTCCCTGGTGACCTGAGATAATGAAGGCTCCTAAGGGTTCAACCTTGCTGTGGGCAAGCTGAATCCAAACCCAGGATGTATGGCATTCTGTTACAGTCACATTTGTGAAAAACCAAACCCCTTTACCACCAACGAAAATGGCGGAGGTCTGAATAAAATGTGTCATAAGTTGGATTCTCAAATAAAACTAGAGCAGTGGAAGATAATTTTTACCCTAAGATTGTTTCTCGGAGATGAGGTACCATTATCTGATGAGGCATCCAAATACTACTCATCTAGTTCAGGAAAGCCAACCGCCTCAGGCAGGGTGAGTCGCATACGATCTTTTTATGTAAATTTCACGAAATGAAAAAAAAGTCAATCATCTGCAGCCTGTGAACCCAATTAGCCAATTTGTCACTCTGTCTCTATTTGTTTTTTCACTGTCTGATCCAAAATATATTGCATGCCTATCCATGTATTGAGATCACTGTGCGTGATTTCTCTGTCAGGGTTTTGTCCTGTTTCCCACTACCTGTATATATTTCACAGCATCATTACATTATAATCTGATTTGTTATAGGTGAATGTGGACATGCAAGCTTCACTTATTAAGCTGACAGTGGTGGAATGTAGAGCTTAAACTGGCTATGCATGTGAAGGTTATGCTTATTTATTTATAACCCACAGAGCTCAACACTAGCAATACTAATATATTTGTAATGAAACAGTAACTGAAACTCACATATCTGGCAATTGCTTCGTATTCCATGGTTCGCATACCTATATTCAGTTATGCAGTTCATATGCACTTAAAACTGGCCCATAGTGCAGGGTATATCGCCTTTATTACAATGTTTCATCAACAAATTTTAAAATTATTTTGGATTTCATGGTAGTGTATTTATTAGGCTCCTAAAGCAAACACCAAGGGGCTCAAATGGGTAATGCTGTTTTGTTTCTGCCTCTATTTTGGGCATTTTCCTTTGCATTACTTCCTCTGATCTCAATGACTTTAATGTCAGAGCTTACCATTGCTGAGTGGATAAGACTTGACAGTGCAGAACTTGAATTGATTGTGCATATCCATCAAAATATCAGTATTGGAGTGTACCATCTTTTTTTTTTTTTGTTCCTGAGGGAAATGAAGCATTAAGTGCCATAAAGCAAAAATGATCCTATTGCAAAGCGACACAATGGAGAGAGGGGAAAAAATACATTACATATACTGAGATGAGGGCCCTTTTTCCAGACTACCCAGTTTCAGGAAATCATTCAATCCACACCTGTGATATTTTTATCCTGCAGTGCTGACGTGCTAGGAGGCAACATAAATGAATCATGTTAAATTATTTCATCTGGTAACAGATTGATTTTTGTTTTCTCAGGGCTCTATATCATTTGTTGGAGACACATATAGTTTATAGAATTATATATAAAACGCCATATAAAATTGAGGCACTGCATTCTGTGTCATGGAAGTAATTGACTTCTCCATGAAATTGTGTTCTACAGTTGGTATTGCACTCCTCTCTACATGGGGGCGTACTCCGTGGTGCCTCTTTTGATTATAATATGAAGTTCAGACATTGTAAACCATTTAGCACTGCCCCAGAGAAGATTACTATATGCAGTTGGCATAGTTTGTTTTTAAAATGCATTAGTTTTCTCAATTAGACTGCCTTACATATGGCGGTTTGTTGGTATATACATTTGTACTGTTGGTGATACAATTTGGAGATGCTGTTAGCATACAGAATATGCCTATCCTCAGACAGTGCTCCATTTATGTAGGGAATATTGCTGTCCCCTGAGAGGCAACGGTCATTTGGAGAAGATAATTAAATTCCACAACGAATATTAAATTTAATAACATGAAGTCTTTTAAGTCTGTTAGACCCAATGCAAAATATAGACAAAGCAACAATGTAATTAATAAAGTGAATTTATTAACAACAACAAACATTGGATAACCAATGAAAGGGAAACGAAACCATATAATTTAAAATAACTAAACAAACAGAAAAGCAAATATAAAATGAATTGGTGAATAAATGATAAATGTTATACTGGAACAAAGCAACTTAAAATGGGTAAGGTAAAAGACAGAGAAACTTTGTGAGAGTTAGTTTCAGAGTGGGAGTTTAACAGCTGTAAGTCAAACAACAGGAAATCATAAAATGACATGTTTTGATGTTAGCTGACAAAACATTAATTAGATGATTGTTTTCCACACAATTTGGGGGAACAATTTTAACTAACATAAAAGAAATGTTCTATGTGTGAATAATGAATGTGGTTAAACACAGATCATACATGATGACATCTGCTATACTTAGTATTAGACTAGAGCAATGTTATACTTTATAGATATTTATATCAAAGGCTGGTCCATTAGATCCATAGGGATAGCAGTTCATCAGCTGTGTTGGGGAGGCTGCAGGACAGATCCATGGGAAGCCTCTTTTCTGGTTGCAGGAATGTCGGAGGCACACAAGAGACGGAAAATCTGTATGCAATGATGAGAAACACTGGGAATATCTCAAAACACACAAGGTGAGGTAGACATGGGGCAGGGAACATGCAAGACGCATTCACAGGGATACAGCCTGCAGTCAGGCTACAACAAGTAGGCTACAATGAGTATCGGGACTCTCTCGGGACACATGAGATTGGAGGCCAACATGAGGCAGGGCTGTCTCAGTACCAGGCGCGAAATGGGTTCACCGGAGGGAAACCTGGGGTCAAGCAACACCAGGTGCATCAGGACTCTTGGAGTCCTGTTTGGAGTCCAAAACAAGGCAGAACTTTCTTGGAACATGCAAGAGTGAGTTTGCCAGGAGGCAAGTTGCCTGGGAGCTGCAGTAGTTTGAGGTTCATTTAAGTCCATGATCAGACAAGTGGGTTTAGCGGAGAACCAGCAGTTTGCAAGGATGGTAGCCTTTTAGAGAATGGAAAGGATCCCCTATCAGAGCTGCTCAATTGTTCTTGCCGCATTTGTATAGGATGACATCAAAGGCTATACTTTACGTAGGCATTTTATGTTTAGTCATTGGTTGAAAATTCATGATTCCAATTGCCACACTATCTGTTCGAACAATGGAGCCCACATAGATGTTGCATAAGAACAAACATGAGAATCTTTAATAACCTCTGGGTGACCATCGCTGGTGTTCTCCTTTCCAGTACCAGGCACATCAGAGGTGTTATGACGTGCATGGCTCCACCAAACACATTTGTACTCTGCGCATTCCAGGGGTTGATTGAAGATTTATGAGCATAAAACTGGTTTCAGTTGCAAAAATATTGTGTCTGTAAACCCTACATAAGCTATATGTCTTAAATACTCCCCTGTATACTGCCTTTTAAGTTATAAGACTGCTGTTTTACAACTGTCTTATTGACAAAAGGATTCTTCTGTATGGCCTAACAATCCATATTCCTGCTCATTTCTTGGTGCCTGGCTCTATAGACTTCACTCATCAGGTTTTACTTAGAAAGGTAGAAAATATGGCAGACAAGGTTATCAAAGTCTTTGTTCACCTTTTGTGCACCTTTTTGCATCATTTATAATATAGACGAATATTAACCATAGCCAATGTCATAAATCCATTGACAATATTGTTACAGCCTTGCTGGAGCATTGACTGCACACACACACGCGCGCGCACACACATACACACATACACACACATTTTTTTTTTCCTGTTCCTGTTCCATGTGCACAGTTCAGTCTTCAGCTTGAGGCCTCCATCTGGCTTTTAGAATTTCTCAGTAGTTGTTTTGCACCTTAAAAGGTTATCATCAGCTACGGAACAAACAATTTCCCCAGTCCGCTGGAACCTCAGATGTGTCAGAGAAGGGGCGGGATGGTGGTGTGTCCTTGAGTGAAATTCTCTTGAAACTGGGAAAAGACAGGAACCTAGCGGAAAGAAAGCAGAGGCATAATCAAACACCCCATTAATAAGGCTTTTTAAACATGCATCTTTGACACAGCGTTGAAGTGATATACAACACACCCCCACAGACCAATCCATCAGATCACGTCTCATCTTTTATCGTTAGCTTCTGGGAATCACCTGAAAGTGTTGGTATGTCTCTATGATGCAATTGTCTGCAAGGCTGCGCGTCTCTTGAAACTGGCACCAAAGCTTATGCTTTCCTCCCTGTCGTGCGCCATCATGACTGCGACCACACTGCTGTCTCTTTCTACGAAATTTATTCCACTCTTATCCCACACACAACTTTCAACATCAGAATTCAAGCGGTAAAGCAAAATAAAGTATGCCCATTCTTTCAAAGGGACAGTAGGTCTGTCTGTTGCTTAACTGGAGGTTTGGAGCTCACAGCACATGCTACTTTGAAGTGGTCCTGACATTTGCCGTTGCAGAAACCCATTCCCGGCTTTCTCAGGCAGTAAATGAGTCTTGTGGTTTGCTGTCTTATGGCCTTTTCAGTTGGTAGGGCTAAGGCTCTGCAGTTAAAAGGAGATAAAGCACCAGCATGCGGCTTTTTTAAAGTATCTCTGAATATTCTAATTCAAGTGTGTAACTTTGACTTTCATTTGAATACATTATTTTGAATCATTTGTGCAAAATCATGCTGTCAGGTCATGTAGGAGCATGTCAACAGCTCTGAACCATTGTGCTAAGAAACTGGCAGACAGAATCACTGCATCCTTCTGAAAAAGGCTTTGTGTTCCACCATAAAGGTCACTTAGGAGAATTCTGTCTGGCCTCATCCTCACCAAACAGTTCATAACCCTTAGCAGACGACATTCAAAAGAGCACCTTAATAATTACTTTTGGGAAACAAAAACTGAACAGGTTATTTATTTAATTAAACTAAACAGAACATAAAGTGAAAAACTTTATAAAACCTGAACATAAACTCTGTCAGCTCCAATATTGTAGCGGTATTTGCCTTAGAGATTCAGGTTCATATAACATAACAAAAAATGCTACTTACTGATCTGTGAGAGAACCCTTGAACAGAATCTTCTGCTTGCCTTTCAGCTATTCTGTTAGTAACACTGGGTTACATTCAACCCTGATGAATGCCTGCCATGCATTTGTTATATCCTACCTCCCTAACACAGATGTATTAGCTGGATATAAATAATACTCAAAATACATAAACTGATGCCCATGCCCCCGCTCCTTGTATGCATGGATGCAATGTTATGCTATTACAGGCATTTTGCTTCTCATCATTTGCTGCATAAGGATGTTACTGAACAAGATAGCTAGCTTGCTAGCAAATGATTGTGTCAGGCTATATCTGTCTGTTGGTTCGTGTCAAAATTCACATAGATGTTCACACATGACTTTGTGCTTCTATTCATATGGATTATTTAGATAATACCCACAGTGTAGCCATTATTTCACACTTGCTTGGTTTGATGGTGATTCTGGGTTTTTAACCAGGAATATAAAACTCAGTTTTCAGCAGTAGTCCTCTGATACTCCATTAGAGCTTGTCACATCTCCAGATATAAAGTGTCAGTACTGTGTTCTACATACCACTGCTGCCTGTGACTTAGACATGCTTTTTTATGCAGGATTAACTCCAATACATGACAGAAATTGTTGGAAACATGGAATTGAGGGGCAGAAAGAGAAGAACACATGACTCATCGGTGCTTGTCTACTCTGTGGCTATTTCAGTCCCGGTGCACAACTGGTCAGACTCCTGTATATGGCTGAATGAAGATCCAGAGATCCGTAGGTTCAGTGATGAGGTCCCAGTGAGAACACCTCATGAAGTGTCCACCTGAAGCACTGAAATAAGGTTATACCAGAGAAGGTCAGCTGTGTTCCTTCTGTGCTATGGGGCTGCAGTGACTGCCCAGGGAGGAGACGCCTACAGCAGCTTTTCAGAGGACTTGTAAAGATTCACCACGTGTTGTGGAGCTCTGCTGGCAACTCCACTAAGGTCTCCCCAGAAAGGGCTTGAGGACATCTTGAGGGAGTGGGAATCCAATGTGATAGATGCTTAGTCTTCTGAGGGGACACATGCCTCTATTTTCTTGTTTTATTTCCTGTAAAAATGACAGTGAGTGAGGACTGAATGGAAATCACCTACTTTCATCTGAAAGGGAATAATCCACATTTCCCCAGAGCATTTACGACTTCTCTTAATTGCCTTGTATTCTTCTTTTTTTGTTTATTTCTCTTCCTTCGCCTTTTGGCCAGTATGGGTGATGGTAGAATGACAGTCCCGCTTTCCCTGACATCTACATTCACTGCCTAAGGAGCACTCAACAGGTACAGTTGGATCTTGTAATCTTTAACTTTTGACACCCACCACTTCATTAATCTCAGGAAAGATGTCATATCATACATGTGATCATATGTGATATGTTCAGGTGAAAATGCATTGCTAGGGGTCCCAAGTGGCTCAATTAGTAATACATTCACTTGAAGAGCATACCTATTGCCCTGGTTTGGAACCGTGTCATTTGCTGGCAATCAGAATATTACATTCACATTGCCTCAGTTCTCTTGTGTAAGCACAGAGGTTGTTGTAAGTGTAGCATATAAATGGTGTTGCATAAAAGGGACAAATCATAGAAAGCATTGCAGAGTGTGTAACTGAAATTTTAAATGTGAAATGCGATGGAAAACCCGCTTTGACTGTCAATATATTTTGTAGAATCAGATCTGAATATGCGCCCAGAAAGAAACACAAATAAGATATAAGAAGGTTATAATGGGAGAAGTCGATCAGAGTAACAGTTGGATTAAATGCATGATCCACCATCTATAACAAGGGAAAGCAATCGCAAGATGACTCTCTGGAATGATCAGTTGATAGTTTGTGTAGGAAATATCAGCCCAGAGAGAGAGATTTAGACTATAATGTTGTTTACTTGTCCATTCTCACTGGGATAATGGGAAGACGAATAAACAGAAATCAATGGCCTAACCAGATGATTGATATCTCCGTATTGATCCAGTGTCTAGACACATCATATCACTGGCAGAGGCTTCTCAGAGTCTGTCCGGCTCAATTTCCAGATTTTTTTTCCTTTTTTTTTTCAATTTGTAGATGA
Organism: Megalops cyprinoides; assembly: GCF_013368585.1. NCBI lineage: Eukaryota > Metazoa > Chordata > Actinopteri > Elopiformes > Megalopidae > Megalops > Megalops cyprinoides. The sequence goes on from NC_050586.1 coordinate 10,406,974, forward strand.
GGATATCGAGTCACACAGTTCTGAGTCAATGGCCAATTCACTTAAATTCACCAGCTCTAGTGACATTACTGTGTCACAGTAACAACTACCTGCTGTCTTGTCAATGTATTGTCAGTGGCAGTATCAGAATTGGTTTTGTTAAGTGTTGAAAATCTATTGGAAAATTAAGTCGGAAGATTAATGTCCACTGATGGCAAAAAACAATTAGGGCAATGATAGCATCATCCTTGTAAAGACAGAACTGAAGGTCATTGTCATTTGAAACATAATGTGGCTATTCCTTGTCATCCTTTCACCATCACAGAGTCTTGCACTGATTACTTTCTTTTTTCTCGCTCTTTAAGAAAGTTAATGGATGAAAAGGTCTTTTTAAAAAAAGCGTTTAAGCTTCCTATTTCAACTGAAGCCTTTCTTTTTGAAGATATGCATTTGAAAAGCTTGACTGGTATATCAGATTCATAGCAAGACCGATCTCATTGTGCTATTATTGATGTCATTGGTTCTCTTTAATGTTTAATGGACTTTATATGCAAGGGCTAGAAATACACAGTACATGTTACCATTGGGGAACAGGTGTGACACAGAAAGGAGATATTTAGTCTGCAGTGGTTACAGACAATTGCAGAGAGAGTAGAGAAAGTGTGGACCGAAGGGTTTAGAATTAAGTCGAATTTAGTTTAATTTCATTTAGTTGAAAACGGACTAATGGAACCTGCATCTTAGGATAAACAAATTCAGAGAAGCATAAGTTTCAAGTTCAGCATGTAAACTTTTAACATAAATTAATATTATTAGTATCATTATTATTATTAGCAGTAGTAGTATATGTAGAATTGGGTATGTGATCATTGCATTATCTGTAATAACATAAATTATTTGAATTATAATCAATCATATTTTTTGTGGGTTGATGTTTTCAGCTTTTTGCTATACATGTACTGTACATTAACAGAGACGAATATTACAGTACATATATATCAAAAATTAGAGTCTCTCAGACAATCATTGCTACTCTAATGATTCATGTTCAGCAAATTGAAAATATTGTTTGTGTTACATGCAAGCAAGAAGGATAGCAAGAACATTTAATGAATAGCAGGTAACAAAATGATAAATCAGTTTACTCCCTCCCCTACAAAGCATGCCTGCCTTTGGTCACCATACTGTACTGCCTACTTCCTAACTGTAACAATTTATGATGATGATAACAATAATAATAATAATAATTTGAGAACATTCTTTCATTTTATTTTCAGAACCAACTTCATACAATTCATCACACACTTCCCTTTATTGACATGTCAAAATGATGCCAAAATTGTTGTTGTATACTATCAAGAGGACAAAGCCTCTGTTTATGGTTATGGGCAGTAAGTGACCTGAAAGAAAGTAATTGCGCTAAGGGAGCACATACAAAGAATCCATGATTTTACATGTGTTTGATTTTGTGTTAAGGGACCACATACAAAGAATCAATGATTTTACTTGTGAATTGTGTTAAATCTGCCAGAGCAAAGATTATTATAATTTTCCAATTATTATTTTTTTTTTTTCCAATTTACTGCAATCACAGATTACTGTCATCTCAGTCAAACACGATCAGGTACATTATGACACAATGCACACATAACATATTAGCTGCATCCTGGGAAACTGAGCTAGCTGAATTTTTGAAAAGGTCACCGACTAGAATCACTTGCTTGTAAATTGCTTGCTCCACAAGGTTGCCCTGGTCCTTTCACTTGTGTGGGCGATACAAGGGATGTTAGAAGTGCCAGACCATAGTTAGGTTGAGGAGAGGTGAAGACAGTCATGACCTACATGTAGCACAATTAGTAGAACCTGCTCAATGACCCATAGGGAATAGCTGGGGGGGCCCTCTGGCATCTTTCCAGTTATCATTGTGAGTGCATGTGGACTAAAATTCCAATGAAAATGTTTTTTTTTTTTTTTTTGCCTTTCATAAGAGTAGAATGTAAAGTAAGAGTAGAAGTAAAAACAAAAAAGTATGGAAGTTCATTAATATTTCTTGACATATGTTATGACAATGCAATATGCACTGCTGAATGCTATTATACCATATGCGGCTTTGTTTCAAACATGCTCACCACCTCAACATGAGAGTAGATTGGCTTACTGAGGATTCAGATGGGTTTCCAGCGCTGTTGCCCTTAACACACATGGATGTAACGTTAATATTTACATTTTTCTTTGTTGAAGTCTGGATGATTAAAAACTAGTCTTGTCAATTGGATTGGTACAGGATCTAGCAATAGCATTACTAGTTCATTTATCAGTTTGTTTGTTTCTGCATTTGTACAGCAAAATGGAGCACCAAATCAGACTAATTACATCTATGTCTCACGGCCAAGAACTGAGCTTTAAAACATGACCAATGCCATTCAACCACTTCTTAGGCTCATACTTGTTATTATGATGATTATGAAACGTAATCATGTCATTAGGAGTTGTAGAGGCCGTTCCTTCGTTTTCGCCAAAATAAAAAATAAGAAAATAAGAAAATAAAACAATAACCACTTATTTCCATTATGGCTCTAACAGGAGAAAGTCACATTCAACAATGTATAGCTGCCTCCTTGTGCTGCCATCATTCAGCTACAAGGAAATATTTGTAAGCGTGTTCAGGAGAAGATGTGAGAATCATCACATCTTTGCATTGCTTTTTTTCCCTTGACGAATCACATTTTCCATGACAATGAGCATACATATATTAATGGTTGATGCACAAAGGCCCCAGGATAGTTTTCAGCACATGAAAAACAATGGAAAGTTCTTATTGTGCTGTCTTATTAAAATCACTTATGTTTTACTTTTAACATGTACAAAACCTGTGAGCAAAACCTGGGCATGTTGTGGAATTAATTTTAAGGCTGCAGAGAAAAATGAATCATTCTAAAGGCAGTACAGCAGACCATCAGTAGTTTGAACTTAACGACCATAGAAATTCAACATTTAAGAAGCAACTGGAAAATCAGCACCTGGGACTTATTGAGATTCATTCCAATATGTGAGGAGAAAGTAAAGCATATTGGGACTAATATTTAATTCTTTGAAGTTTCTGTAATGTTTAGAAACTTGTATCTTTAAGCAACATCTGTCGCATTTAATATTCATATCACTCACCAGAAGCAGTGCCTTCGCTGAAGTCGGCCTTTCCTCCAGAGATACCACTTCTTGTTTAGCTGTGTTATGCTGAGGACACTTTGAAAGTAAAACCTTGAATTGAAGGGGACCACCTCTCGCCCTTTTGCAGAGTTCCAGAATGATGAGAATTCCAGTGGTCTAATGGCATCGTGAGCCTATCACTCAGATTAAAACTGATGCAGTGTGCTTTGCCCTTTACACTGAGTAGCATATTTAAGAGCGTTACTATTTGCTGTTACATGTATAACATCACTAAATGTAGTGCTTTTTAAAGGTTGTCGCTGCAGATTAAGGACAAAGTACACACATCACCTCACTGTGGTCTCTATTCAAATGATTTTAGTAATCTAGACTGACATCAGTGTAATCTTATTACTATATTTATTGCATTATTCAGATGTTTCTGACATACTTTTATAACATGTAGTAATATTGTAATATGAAGGGCTAGGAAACTGAAAAAAAAATATTTCAAAATATGTGATATCTTGGGTTCCTCCAAAATGGTAGAAATTATGATGGGCTGCAAAACCAGTCAGCGTCAGTTATTTATGTTTTTCTATGGCACAGTGAATCACAAAACACTGCCTTTGTGTAATACAATGCACTGCACTACTGTTGTTCTCTGAAAGTAGGCTGTCAGGTTGCTGTACTTTTTTCATTGTATTTTTTTTTCTGAAAAGAAAAATGCTTCTCACCTGAACAAAAGATAATAGCAGAAAGAAGAAAAGTCATTTTCATTGATCATTTTCCCTGGGAGACATTGGTATTACCTCTCCTGTCAGTTTTTCAACCCACGTGAGGACACATTCCTTCACCCATGATGCACTAGGACTTCATGTTAGAGGAAGTATGACAAAAGCTGGACTAAATAATACATATGTGCTTCAGCTGACAGTCACATGACAGATGACTTCAGCAGCACCACAGCGCTGGGATGTTTTGAACATCATGTCTTTAGGATGGCCGAAAGGCTAATCTCCTAGTGTTATGCAGGGATAAGACAGAGGAGGGTGGGAGCTTGCCAATATGTCCCAAAAGTCTGCCTGACAGAAGCCCAAGGCCAGTTCTTAGTGGGTCTGTGCATAGCGCTTGGGACTTCAAAATCCCTTCTGCAGTAAACTTGGCGGTCTGCCCAGTGCTCCACAAGCTGGCTGCTGTTTTATTTATCAAGCAACCAAAATTGACATTTTAACAGAGCACTCCTGAGAGCCCAGCCTTCCAGTTTTACTTATTTATTTATTTTATTTTTTTTCTTGGTTCCTTTTATTTGTTATTCTTGTCATCTCTGCTGTTGGCGAGACAGAAAACTATCAAAAGTGTCTTAAAATAATCAGGAAAAGTGGAGAACTCCCAAGCATACGTTGTCGTGTTCTCTCCCTCTCCCTGCGTCCCTCTTAGCAACTGTCGCTCTCCAATCGACCATTTCATCATGCTTCTTAATTGGTTTTAATTTGTATATGTCCCTCCCACATACACACAGCGAGTCTTTTCTTTTCAGTATTCTGTATGCCAGTTCCTTACAATGATGTGTCCCCAGACCCTCTTGATAAGCATGCTAATCTTCAGAGCTGAGGCCCACTGCACAGTGACCTCTGATACCGAAACCAAGAACCATTGAGTTCCCATAAGCAGTACATTCATTATTTATTTATTCATTTTTAATTTATTTTTATAAACTGAATTATTCTGCATAAGAATGCCATTGGCTAAAGAATAAGGAATACCTGTGTAGAGAAAGGATTAATAAGCATTCCATGCATGCATTAACTTAATCCTGGAGGCATCATCGCATTTTTCTATCCTTGAAACTGAATAAAACTCAAGTGGAAAACAAAGAGAGCTTTCCCTGGGATGATATTCCCCAGGAGAGAAAATAAGGATTTTTTTTTTTTCTTTGAAGTGGACAGCACTGAATCAGTAACATGTCTTTCTGCTGCCTTTTATTTCTTCAAGTTCTTTTGTTGTTTAATTAATTGTTCCCTTTAGTGAAAGAAATGTCAGATTGTTGTGGCAATGGTGTGTGTCCTTGTGTTTAAACTTTCAAGAAAGTGAAGCCCTGAAGTGTCTCTAAAGGAAGCGATATTGAAACAAATATCTGCATAAGACATGGGCAGACAGAAAGATACTTCAGTGACACAGATACTGGGGAGAATTAAAGGGAATCTCTATAACAAATACACACATACATTCACATTCTATACATAGGTGAATAAGAGTGAATTCACAATGCAGTCTTGACATGGTTATCAAAGCCTCACACCATGTGTGTAGAAACTCATTAAATAAACTCAATATTTCTTTTCCACATGGGGTCTTATTTTCATTCATTTTTCTCATGTCACTTGCAGCATTTTTATTGTTTCCTTCTGGTCACGTCCAGTGTCCAGTAATACAAATCAGCAAATCCAAATTATAATCTTCGCAATGGAGAAATTTAATTAACCCTGAAAATTAGCTTTGCTTACAGTATCATTTTTTTTAACTTCCTCATAAAAGCAACGGAATGAATTGTGAATAAAGCATGTACACAAAAAGAGATATCCATGTTATTAAAGGAAAAGATGTTCCATATAAATGGGTGACATGGGGAGTGCATTTGCACTATCTTTACATTCATAATGCACCAGCATTACCGTGAAAAATAGCAACCAAAATCATTTCCCTTCTGCACAGCATATGCATTTCCAGATCAGATTACAAAACAGGCATGCTATGTGAGAAATTCTGCTTTTACAGCTGGCTTTTTTGATGGTTAGCTTGCTGGTAGAGTTGGCTAGGTTAGCAAGACACAGGTATAGGTATGATGGTGTGTTTTTTTTCATTTCTAAAATAGATGTATTCAGGTTATTAAATCTGAAAACAGAATGCTGGATTATCAGGAAATGAGTTTGTAAACTCTGCACCAGCTAGTTTACTTGCTTTTTGAAATGTTATTCTTCCATGGCTGTGAATACATGAAAAATATCAAAAATCCACTGTGGTAGCCTATGTATGTAATTAATATTAAACTTTTATTAGTCACTTTTAATGTCCATACAGTAATTTCAAATATGTACTTCAAGAATGTTTTTTTATTTTTTTGTTTGATTATTCGCATGGAAATTGCCTCAGCTTGTTTTCTTCAATGTACTTCAGTCCTCCAAAACCAAGAGGTCAATATAGCCTTTTTTCAAGCCACTTGTTAAATAATTATCCAATTGCATGTCCCCAATCATCTAAGCTGATGAATTAATTACCAACAAGTAAGCACAAATAGCAGCAATGTTTAAATCCGACCATGTCCCCTGTTGCATTCAGTCAGACTATTTATAACTACAGACAATGCAGACCTTTTTGAAATGTTGTGCAGGGTCATGTTGGCAACAAGTCTCAGAGGATATCATCGTATACTGTTAACATGTATGTCATATTGTTGGATACAAATGCAGTCAAATTATTAAATTATCATCACATACTGTTAACATGTATGTCATATTGCTGGACACAAATGCAATGAAATTATTAAAATCCCCTTCAAAATCTTGCAAGCATTTCTTGATGCCATCTGCAACCTTTGAGTAATTCACAGCAGTAAGGTACACTGTAAGTACACTGTACACAAAGTAAGCATGGATTTCAGATTGTGAGTGATGGATTTTCCTTACAGTAGAAATAAAATATGTGAAAAATAATGGTCTTTACCACCTGCTGATTCATCCATGACTATAGATATACTGTCAGATGTTTTGATCAGCTCTTTTAATTTGGTTTTATGCGAGTTGGCTGTCTAATACTGTCACTGTAAGGTAATACTGTCAAAGTTGGTTGGCTGATGGAATTGCACCATAATTTATTATTGACTTAGTCAAACTATATTGGTTTGAAAATGCATGAAATTTGTGATATTCACTTTTTCAGAAGGAATCATGGTTTCTGCTACAATATTTTTTTTTTTATTTGCCACAATGACAAACAGGGTGGACAGTTTCTATCATCATGAAATTTTGTCCATCATCATAAGTAAGCAATTAATCATTTTATTACTATCAACTCAAGTATCAACAGAAAGACAGAATTATACAGATATGTTTTACAAATCCTACAATTCCCCTAAACTGACATTCTCTACAATAAATATTTGATTTAGGCCATGACCGTAACATTCCTTGAATTTTGCAATGAGTTCTGAAATGCATGAAATATACGAACTCAAAATTATGCATTTAGTTTAGCTCTTTAAATTTTACAACATTTTGAAGCATCAATACTTGAATATTAATGGGACATTAAAAAGAAATTCTGGAAGTGTGGAAAGTTGGAAATAATTTGTACTGTGTATGTGATTACATGTTCAGCTTTGCAATGTTTAAAGTACTGAATCTATAATGAGCATATGACTGTGGTAAGCTGATAAAGTCATTACTCTCTCCTTACTTCTGCATATTTTTATGCTGTTGGTCAGTGTTGTGAACTGTTTGTAATAATGATAGACATGTTGATAGGTGTTGATTGCAGACAGAGGCTTTGAGGCATCAGAGCAAGTGCTGTTCTGTGACTGTGATATAAACAAACAAGTGAACTTCAACAGAGGACCACTGTGAAACCTTTTAAATTATGAAGCAATGCAGATCATGCTCTCTATAAATCACGTTAAGTTTTCTCTTTTTTTGGATCTTAAACCATGAATGTCAAAACACCATATAAGGGGTGATTGTAAGTTAATAACAATGGTCACAAACCATGGGGCATATTTGCAAGTATTATGCTGCGAAATCATGAGATTTTGAATAACAGCAGATACTATTGAACTCTTTGCTAAAAGATAATCTCTTTGTTGTAGATTTTTTTGACATTCCTTCCATGCCTCCTTTCCTTTCCTCTTATACTCTAGGCCTAATGTTTTTTTTAAAGAATGTCACAATATGCCACACATTTTATAATTAATCAGGTAACTTTGCAGATTGTTTAAACTCTAAATTAGTGCCTACAGCATCACCAGGAGCATAATGATTGAAATATGGGTTTATATTCTCGTAGGTCACATTGTCGATAAAAACAGAGGGCCCTAGGCTTAGCCTCTAGACTTAAAAGAAAGTAAAACAATCACTTCACAGAGGCTACTTGTTTTTAAAAGCAAGGATTTCACCCAGTTGAAAGATCAGAGAGAAGACCCCATCTCTTTACTGTTTTATAATTTATGCCAGCAGTAGCATGTCATATATGAAATTCATAAAATTATTTCTGCATTAATAGTTTCCTCTGCATTTGATACATCCTGTGATACTTTAAGTATATTAGTATATTAGTAAGTATATTTCACACAACATGTACTCACCACTGGGCAGACTCAAACTTTATATAAAACAGCACAATATATCATCTTCATAGGAATAAATGAAACAACCATTGAATTAATTGGTCACTATATGTAGTTAGACATTAGTTGCTACATAAAATTTACAAATGGTGTATATTGTTACTTTCTAGTAAGTAACTGCTGGAGTGCACAAAAACATACCCAGACTAAGCCATTAAAACATTTTTTTTTTCAGTCAGTGTTTTTTGTATTTTGTACATATGTTTGTTGTCATTTTGGCATCTCACCCTGTAATACTCTTATTTTGTCATCTTTAGACTTTATTCAGCTTTGAACAAAAATATTTTGTGTTCTAATTTCGGGCTGCGGGTGGATCAAAGACCTTAATCTGATGGCCTCTTCACGTCAGCTGTGGAGTGAATGACACAAAAGTTCTAATTAGCGTGCCTTGTTGGGTTCTTATTCATGTGTTTTTTCCTTTCTCATCTTTAAAGCCTAGTTCTCTTCCCGAGCAGGCACTCTCTCTGTGGAGTTTGCCTTAACCTACTTCTATAGTTTCTAAGGCCTCACAGCTGAGCTGAACTGGCACCCTTGGGAGAGCCCAAAGCTGGGGGGAAATGTTTGGTGCCTCCAGGGAGGCACAGCTATCTTTGTTTTGATCCTCTAACCCGCTTCTTGTTAAGTCTGCTTAACATGTATTTCCACGGGATAATCTTTACTCTGGGGTGCGGCAATGTAGGAGGCAAGATCTACAAACACCTGCTGCTAGGCTGAAGTGGATCTACACAGCATCTACATAGAGTATGTTAAATCTCCAGCCACTGCTGTGCCCCATATCATGCACACACAAACAAGCAGATATGCATATGAACACATACGTGCAGAGCTACATATTGCTTCTTATTCTGGCTGCTTCTAAGCAGCAGAGGCCTTCTGCTCACCGTTGGTCGATCCATAGTTATTAGGAAAATTCATAGACAGAAAATTTATAGGTTTGTGGAGAATTAACATCCAGCCAGCTATTGAACCTTTGTCTTTCATGAATCCAGTTATTTTCAGTGCCCACCCTTGCGGCCTTCATTTTGTCGTTTTTCATGCACATGCACACAGACACACACACTGGGATACACACACGCGCACACACACACACACACACACACACACACATAGTAACCCATATGCAAACATGCAGGTATACATCCACAAACACAACTACTGTTTTACAGTTGTTTAAATGATGGTTAACATTCAGTGTTTTCCATGTTTATTCATATTCCCGACTAAATAAAAAAAGAATAATATTGGGCAATATTTCAAGCTTTAATTTGTAAAAATGTTATGCTTTCATCTTAATAGCATGCACAGGGCAAAAGTCATATTCACTAATAATGGATTTTGTTCCAGAAAACACAAGGGTCACATTTATACACATCCCTGTAATTAGTAATTTTTAAATCATGTTTCGCTGTGGATTTCACATATTTTGGATTTCATTTGTGAACAGTTTTCTCAAGCTTGACACACATATTTTTCATTGGATTTAGGTGTGGAGATTGATTTGATTATTTGAAAGCATTCAATTTATGCTCAGAATTATTTATTTTCAGCCAAATTTAAGTTTCTTGGGGAAGCAGGTTTTTTTGGGCAATATATATATCCTGGTACATGTTTGAGGTAATAACTCTGTGTCATGAGGGGCCTCACAGATACAAAAAAAACCCAAACCTATTGAACCACCCATAACATTTAACAGTGGAAATGGGTTCTTTCTCGACATAGTTTACCTTATGGCAAACATAAAGCTGATACACTTGAATGCAACACTCATGCATGCAACTTTAAATGGATCTTTGTGATCCTTTGTAACCTGAAGATGTCAGTTTGCTTAGAAGATATCCATCTGTTGCCTTTGAATGTACATTTTCCTCCAAAACCACTTGTCTCACAGTGCATGCTGTGATGATATACACATGTCCTCCTCCTGGCAGGGTTGCCACTGTACCAGTAGCCCTACATTTTTTAATAAGGAACAAAAATAATGGAAACTGCAGTGGAAAGTGATAGATTCAGTCTTCTGTAAATTCCTTTACTACCATGTCCAAACTTGTCTGCAGAGAGCACTCTGACATGAACTATGGTAATGCATACTACTGATAAGTGTCTTCAGTGTTTTATCACCTTTTATTCCATAGGGAAACAAGTAGCCTTTGGATGAAGGTATGTTATTCCAGAGGTTTCCATTGAATTTACAATAAGTACAATGCTGGTTTTGGTTTGTTTTGTCAGATTTTTAAAGATTACTTAAAAAAAAAACTTTTTTTTTTTCTGAATTAAAATTCATCACTTGAGAATCTGGATTTGGTGTTTCCATTTAATGCAATTAAAAATTAAAGTATATACATTTTCAATGTTTATCTGATACACACATTTTTTTTCATTAGTGCAATGCTTCATTTTAGTCTGGGGTGTGGGTAAATGTGGCAGCCACTGTACATTCTGGAGGTAAACCAGATACAAACTTTTATATGTCATATCAGCACTGAATAACATGTAGAGGCAACATCTCAGATGCTGTGTTTGACTTTCCCCTCCCTTCGTAATTTTCATAAATGCACAATGCTGCAAACATCATCAGTAAATTGTGATGTGCACAGTGGGAGTGCTGTATTATTTTCCCACCATTTAATGGATGCTTTGTGGCTGATGATTTATTGCTTAATACATTGAATTAATTTCTTAATTTGAATAGCAAGTAGATGGTTAAAGATTCTTCCCCCGTGATTACATTCTGTCTGCCCACCCCCTGCATGCACATACTCACGCATGCACTAATAATCCAAAATAATTACTCACCACATATGAGAATGCATACCTGTAATTTTGTTTGTTTTTTTAAACCTGAACTGTACTAGAGAAATTTTCTGATATTCCTGTAGGCCTAAAAATCTGCAGCAATGTGAAGGCATGCTTTTAGGAAGGGGGATCTGAGTAATGTGTTTGCCAATGGTCACCTGATATAAATCCTATCGATTGGCATCAGATTTCAACCAAGTGACATGATCAGAACCCTAAGAGCTCTAGATGCCGTAAACATTGCATAGGTAATGCTACTTCAGTAAAGCATTTAGACCTTATCCACCACTGTGGCATGAACGCGTGAAGCTATCATTCAAGCTGAAGTGGGTCTACTTCAATGATAATGATTTCATATATACTGCTTGTTTTGACGATTGTTGAAATGATTATATGTGTATATGTGGTAGAAATTGTTATAATACAGTTTTCTTTGATCAAGTGATAACATCACTCTTTCTGAATGTTTGTGTGTGTGTGTATGCATATGTATCTCTGTCTGCCCACATAAATGCAAATGAAATACAACACAGACCATTTTACATGATTCTCTGTTAAAGACAGGGGATTGTGTTTCGTGTACACTCTGTCCCACTGGGATGGTTGACATCGTGTCACAATCGCATTCATGAAAGCACTGTACAGTGCACTCAGTGGCTGTGGCTGGGACTGCTGACCTCTGCTGCACAGAGCATTACATTGATGACAGCCATAATGGTATTACACAAATGACCTGAAGAATAAAATCCATTTATTTATTGAGTTATTGTTGGACAAAGAAAACCTGAGGGCCTCTCTGTCCCTTAGCAGGGGCTGTTCTTCCTTTGTGAATGCAGTAGTTCAGAGCTTTGACCTTCCTGCATCAATTCTCCTCAGAGACCCTCCTGTTCACTGTGAGCACACAGCCGTTTCCATCAGCATTCCCTCTCAACCCCCGCCAACCCCCGCCAACCCCCCACCAACATCTTTTTTTCACACAGGTGTGCTGTTCTAGTGAACTAGAGCATGGAGGTGAAACATTTTAATCTAATTAGATGCTATCTAAATATAGCAAGCTGGAGACAAGTTCTGATCTGTTCCTGAAATAAACAGGCCAGAAATGATTTAACAGTTAACCATACATTAATTCATGTATATGTTCTAATAAGACAAAAACAGGCATTTGACTCCAGTAAGTCCGTCTTTGTTAACGGTTCACATTGACATTTACATAAAGCATTCATTAAATATTCATAAGCACTACAAAAAGCACAACATAACAGGCACATAGAGCATTATTAAAGCTTTAGAACATGCATCATAAACCATTCAATACAGCTTCATAACAAAGTTTTTTATACATTTGGTTGTTATGAAGCTGTATTTAATGAATATGTGTTCTAATTCTTGCCACAAACTATATAGTGTGGTCAATCATATCATAACGCTTTCTTAAACATGACATCACCACTACATGGAACATTAAGTAGTGCTTATGAATGTTTTATGAATGTTCTGTCAATGTAAATTGTTACTCAATCCCTCATAAGTATCCTTAGAACATATCACAATGATACTATATTATCACAAGTCTGTTTCACATTATAGTTGCTTTTCAGGTGAAAAAAATGTCTTTGAAGCGCAAGACAGTCCTGTAACCTGTCTTCTTTTTCATTTAATCTCAGATTTTCCACTATTCTACTCCATACATCATAACGTGCTTGAGAATGTTTTGACTTTCACACTGCTTTCAGGCTGTTTGAGGATTGCATATAGAAAAAGCTATATATTTATTTATTCTACTTATTTTTTACTGGATTTTTATTTTTTTAGCCGTGAATGAATTTGACCATTGCAGCTGCCCGATACCTTATTCTGTTTTCGTTTTGAACTGTACCAGTTTCCAATTTAATTCTACATCAGAAGGCCTCACTCCTTTTTATGAGTGAGCTATGATGTGATAGCCAAAAATCGAAAGCTTTCTGATAGCTCACCAAAGGTCAAGGAGTACAGGAGACATGTCAATACAAGGCCATTTCAAAGTCTGAAATTTAAGCTGCCAGTTTTCCTTTCACTTTTATAGAGTGATGTCTGAGCTGGTGGTGTTTTTTCAGGGCCAAATGGGACTAAAAATGAGTCATGCATGTCCTTCTATCAGTCTACTTCACATCCAATATATAATTCAAATGCAATGTGCTTTGGCCTTGCATTTGAGTAGCACATAAAGAAAATGTTGTTGTGTTGTTGTTTTGGATTTTGGATTTGGATTTCACAAATGTTTAATTCACTTCGGCAACCAGCAAGCTAATGTGGCTAGGCCCACTAGACTAAGTAGCTCACCTACGCCACCTTGGGACTCCACCCAAGGAAACAGATATGTTGTTACAAGTGACTCCCTCAGGTAAGTTTGTAAAGAAGGAACAGAGATGTGGCTTCAGGTTTAATAAATGGTAAAAAACAATTTATTTAAAGCAAGGACCCTGGAAAGACTGACCAAAGGGAAAATGCAAAAAGTTTTATTACATTGCCCATACAGGGTTACATACCACTCCAAAGAGACTAGGATAAAAACAGTAGACAAATAAAATCTACATCTACATCTATCTTACTTAAGTGCTGGACAATACACAGGATAGGCCGACTGCAAGGGGAAAACCTGCTGCACAGGGAGAAAATGCCTACTTACCACACCACTTACCACACATGCTCGTGTCTCCACACTCACACATACACTGCAAGAGAAAAGTGTTATTAGGTGCAGTGCAACCTTAACCACATGCAATTGCAAGGGAAATGGGGAAAACCTGTACTGGCAACCCCCCCTTGCAGTGCAACCACTCTGCTCCAGAAACAATCTAAAAAGGGAATCTAAATTAAAATACACACAACAGTCGGTGACCCAGTTGGTTTGCAGAAGAGGAGGCAATTTACATACAATCATTCGTTTAACAGGTAGAATTCTACAAACTCCTGACTGAGGTGGGCCTAGTACAAAAGCCCCAGTCAGAGAACAAGCACATTGCAATGCCAAGACCCCAAGAACAGGTGTTATCACTGGTGGAGCAAAAGCCCACGTTGATCACACAGTTCAAGGCGCAAAATCTGGGTACAGGGTTGTAAATCCAGGGAACTGCGCTGCACGTATAATGAGCTACATCTAGAGTTAACAGGATCCTATTGAAACCAACAATAAACGCCTCCAAACAGAAAGCAAATCAGCTGGAACGTACCTACACACTGCTACAGAAAGCAGAAAGAAGACGCACCAATATCACCCGGATACCATACTACTACGCTGGCTAACCAAATTAAAGGTACGCAGACGTGACATTAGCGATAGCCCTGTCACAATAATAATGACTTTCTAAGAAATAAAAATTGTTGAAATCTATTGTCCACAGCTAAGAGCAAAACATATTCTAGTTGGATCACTTCTAGCCTTAAATGTTCAAAGAATTTGTCTGTCTGAGGATTCACCTCTTACCTTGCACATCTGTCTGTCTGAGCCCTACATCTCTATCAATCATCTATTCTCTCTGATGCTTGATCTCAGTTGGTTGTCTGGTATCTCATCCATTAAGTCTCCTTTGTCCTCTTCTCTTCTAGGAAGAGCCTTTAGGGATTTGAAATCCTAAGTGTTAATGACAGGGCTATCCTTCCCCCAGAGGAATTTGGCTGGGTCAGTGTTTAAACAAAGCATCAAAGTCTCTCATGTATCCCTACAGAAAGGTGAAGGCCCTGTAGTGTGCAGAATTCATTATCTCAGCCCTGTTGTTGAAGGAATGGCATTTTTTTAACCTTGGGTATTCAGTCCCACAGCACTGTACAGGTCAGTGTCAAAGTAGCACCGATGCATTCTTTTGAAACTTCACCTGTATGCTTTATGCATGCAAAGTGGCCCAACTGTTGCTTTGTCAGCTGTCCAGAACTTAAATTTGCAGTGATTATACCAGCAATACATTTCAGTGGGACTTCACAGGTTTTTATTTAGAAGAAAAAAAAAACCTGTGATGTTCCACTGTGATGTTCAAATTCTAGCTTAAAGCAAAAATATCTTTGACATGACATGCCAAAAATGTCTGCTTTGACATGAAATTAAAAAAAAAATCTGTTTACTCTGGCAATTTTGCAAGAGGTTTTAGTCAAAAACAGAAGTGTTTTTTTCTCTTTAATTCAGGACTCATTTCCATGTTATGCACAATTAGAATAATGTTTGTGGACATAAACTGCCTCAATTTCTCACCTTTGCTGTTAAATATTTACCAAAAGTGTCTGGGAACATCTGACAGCATTTTAAGTGCAAATTGCAACACCTGTTCCATCCTCGAAGAGCTAAATTACCCTAATCAGCACTATTGTAAGACCTTGCAGGTCGGCGGAGTTCTGCAGATGGGTGTTATTTAAGAGTTTAGTTGGTATTTTTTGTGAAAATTGGCCAGCGCTTTCTTTATGCATCCCAAGGCTAATCAAAAAGTGGTTAAATTTGCCATGAAGGCCATGTACATAATCTTCAGGACATTCTGTTTATCTTGATTTGTCCACACTGTAAAGGTGTTGGCTGACTCAGGCACCATTTGGCGCAGTATATTTAGAATGTTGTCATTTTTAATGAGCTGTAGTACCTTCTTCACACTTTTCACTATTCCATTACCCGCTGTGCAGCTCCACACCACACGGTACCTCACTACTGCCTCTATGGAAGAAACACATTGGCCTCTCTTTTTTCCTCTTTTTTAAAATAATCAATCTACTTCTTTGCAGAGGACTGGAGAGAACATGTTGACTTTTTTTGCGGAGAAGAGAACCAAAGATACAGAGTATATCAAATTTAAACACACATTTTTAGATGCATTTAGTCAGTGTTATTTCTCACATTGTTTCCATAGGCAATAAAGCAACAATACATCCATACCATTCTTGATGGCAACATACGCACACTACCCTCTCTCCTTTATCTCCCTCTCTCCTTCTCTCTCCTCCCTTCTGAACAAGAAGTGCACCTGTGGCACTGACCTCCACCTGCTAATTTACCGGCCACAACAAACAAGATGTCTGGACCATCACTGCATTGTCTGTGGTCAGATGGAGGGTCCTCACTCATCACCTGCCTGAGCCCACCATTGGTTCCCCCACTGGCTGTAGAATGGAACTGTTGTGATGAACTGATGCTTCAGGAGTCTGCCTTTGGGGTCAGGAAATACTTTTCCAGTTTTGTCCAGTTTATTAATTTTTTTTTTCCCAGTTCTGTTTTCTTGACTCCCTCTGGAAAATCTACCCTGCTACATATCCAGTGGTTGTCATTTTTGGTTGTCATTTCAACTGATCATTTCAACTGTAAAAAATTATACCAGTAAGTGGTAGTCTGTACATACCTGAACGTGTCTCTCTGTGCACAGTCATTGTGTAATACAATGTTTAAGGGCCTCATTAACTTGAAAGATGCATGTTTGCTACCCATATGTGACACTACTGTTGTACTTTTCCCCTTACCCTGAATTGTTAGAATTCAGCTATGTAAAGCAATAGCATGTAAATATGATAAAAGTTGCCCTAGATAAGAGTAAGCAAATAAATAATGGAATGGAAAAGGAAATTATAATTTTCCTTAGAATCCCTAGTTGTGAATTAGTACTGCAGAGATGCACGATGTGACAGTTGTCCCCTGGACAGTGTTTGCATGAAATGATTTGTGACAGCTTGTCATTCCTTCACACCTATCCCTAAACCTGAACTAAAGGACTGCCCCTGATATTCTGTAGAGCAATTTCTTACAGGAATCATAAGATCAATTCTTTTTCCACGGTTCATCAGGACGATCTGGTGTTGGGTGCACCAGGGATCATTGGAAAAAGTGTGTCTTTCACCCTCTGTGAGATGAACTGTTCCATTAGAATTGACCGTGACGATGCAACAACTTCACAAGATGAATCACACAAATCCCATTGACATAAAATACACTTCAGGGGCTCCATGGGACTCAAGTGAAGAGTATGACAGTAAATAATTTGGCATTAGGATCTAATTGTTTGAGTAATCAGTTATGCACCACTCCATAATATCAGGTTAGACTAGATTGCATAGAATTACCAATGATAATAAGATTACTAAACAAAAGATCCAATATTGATTCAGTTAATACAGATTTTTGAAATAAAACACCAAAAATTAATTACATTTGCAAAGCATTTTTACTTACGTGCTCAGAAAAATGTAAGATGCGTTTATGCATATATTAAACTGGAAAGCACACTGACTAATGTAGGGTAGGTGTAGCACAGACAATTAAAAAACATATTTTTCTTTTTGAATTTTAAATCAACAAATTGCATTTTATATAAAATATTGTGACATCGGGAAAAAAAAATAAAAAATAAAAAAAAAACGCTAACATTTTTTTTGTACTGAATACCGAACTCCATTCACTTCCAAGAAGCAGCAAGGTATTTATTTTTAGCACAATAACTAGCGGCAGCAGCTGTTGCCAGGTTTCATTACCAGGGTACAGCTTGGGTCTATTTATGAACTGAACGCAGCTAAGGCAAATAAAAGCCTAAGTCTGTTTGTGCTTTCTGTAAGTTTTTCAAAATTACATTTTTGAATGACAAAACATTTCAACAAACATGAAACAAGCGTAATAGGAGGATAGAATGCTCTCATTGCAATGGTAAGCTAAAATGCAACCAACTAATATGGTGGATTGTTTCATTACATTTTTGTTATTTGGCAAATGTTCTTATACAGAGTATCTTACAAAGTCCATGTAATAAATGGTATGAAAAGTTTCACAAACAGAACACCACTAACCACAGATGAACTGGCATCAGTGCCAAACATAGTGCTGAGATCACAAACGTGTGCCTAGATCAACATGTAAGTGCAATGCAATATATACGACAGATAGAATATACCATTCCATACTGCTGACATATATCATGACGTTTTCACATATATAATTACACATTAACCCTGATACCCTGGTACACTAACACATGTATAATTACATGTAAGGTGAGCATACACATACAATATCAAAAATGTTCAAATGTACATCAAAGCTAGTTAGCCAGATAACTACTACTAAGTAAGGCATTATTCCTTGTAATATATTATAGAATAATTATGAATTATTCAGCTGTTAATGTTTATCTTAACCATAGCTAAAGCTCATACCAAACTTCAAAATCCTTCTATCTTTATCAGGTTCTGATGTGCAATCACCTTTATATTTTTTTTCTTGGCTATTTTCATGTATTTATCGATTTTTGGATATGCTTTGTTTGTTGAATGTACACATATTTGAAACGATACAATATCTGGCATCTTCCCCAGAAGCAAAGCAAATAGAGATTTTTTTTGTTTTTTTTAAGTTGTCTTGTTTTCTAAACTATGAATAATTAATCAGCAATAAGCACACCCTCACCACAGTTCTCTTTAATGAAGCACGGGCTGATGCTAGATGAGTGAATTCAGATGTTCCAATCTGAACATCTTCACATGTTCCATGACAGAAACTGGTCTCTGCCCATAAACTTGGCTTGCATTTAAACAAAAATCAGAGTAGATCATGGTTCAGAATTTGTCACAAAAGGGAACACCAACAAGGTCACATAAAAGAGAGGCCAAAAGAAAGCAAGGCAAGAACACAGAAGCCAGTTTGTTTTTACGGGGATCTGTAAAAGAGACAACGATTACTGTGGCAAGAAAATCTGGCAAAAAGAGACCTGATGAGGTCCTGCTCCTCTGGCCCTTCCTCCTTGCCGGTGCAAATGAGCATACAACAGCCTCCAGAGGCGTGGCTCTGTCTAGCTGTCTCCTTCAAGTTTGGGCGATGTGGTGGTTATGTTTGTTCACTCCGCTTTGCAAAGTCCTGATCTCATGCCAACAGAGTGGCTGACAACACAGCTGAACTGGAGCTCATTGCCGTCGATGTTCCTCTGAAAAGTCCAAGGCAAGCTTTCACATGTACACTCATGCACACACATGCACCCACACACACACACACACACACACGCACACACTTAGTCATGTCATGTCAAGTTAAAAATCAAAGCAATGAGTGTGGTGCTAACATGGCTAATCACATGTAATAGAATACACATTACAGACGATGCCTTCTGACTAAATCAATGAAAGCACAATATCCACAGTTTCACACCACAACTAAGTATTGCCTCCTTTCACTTGAAGACATTTCACCAGTTTCTCTCTCTTTACAAAATTACGTGATGCCTTTCATAGTCACTCTCTTAGGATTTCAGACCTAGGTTTGTGGAGCATCATAGATTTCAGCTGGTTTTGGTTTTGTCTAACCCCCTGCTGATATCCTTTCTCCATTTTACCTGATCAAACCAAATAAAATGCCTGATCAAGGTGTTCACTTATTTATTAATTACTGTGACCACTAGGCTACACATGCCTGGTTCATAGAGTATGTTGCTTTGTTTAAAAACTCCATGTAGGATCATTGTGGTTCATTCTAAAATGTGGTTTCGTATACGGCACTGACAGTGCTGTAAATTAACATTTGGACATGAGGATTGAACATATATAAAGTTTGTTGAAAATAAATAAAGAAACAGCAGTATAGTGCACAGGGGATGCTGTGACACGGCTTTCCTTCATCTCACAGTTACAAAATTGACCGCTGTAAAAGTAATACAATCTATTTCATTGATGGCTAGTGTTGTCTCCATGTTCGGTAAAAAGTGTTACATGGCAATAAGTAGAACACTCTATTTAGAGCTCCCTTCACTGCTGTATTTCATGTACACAATGCCTCAGGCTGATGTTCTCGGACAGATGTGATTTTTTTGTTTCTATTTTTTTTTTTTATGTCATATTTTTCACTGTGTGAAGTAAGAGCTTTAACTGGACTCAGTGATGGCTGAAACAAACCACATCAAATGCATGAATCATACAATCCCAGAATGATGCTGCCAATAATTACTGCACAGTGGAAGGAAACAGTAGCAATTTAGACTATTGTACAATTATAAATGTTTAATGAAGCATTAAAACGTGTGTTATTCATCATAAACAATATGCAGTTGATGATTCACTCAACATTGCATTGCCTGATTGACAAAGTTCTAGGCAAGGTTATTATTATTATTATTATTATTATTATTATTATTATTATTATTATTATTTATTTTATACAATACAACAAAAAACATTCAAAACATACACTTCGTAACATATTTGATCCTAATAAATATTTTTATATAGCCTTCCTAACATACAGTATATGTGTATAGCCTGAAAACATTTTTAATGCAGAACTATGCATCACCAATATTTTTTGAAATGATACATTATGTAGGCTTGAATGTTTTATGAAACATTTGTTGCTGCATCATATTTCAAAGTGTTACCAAGGAAATTGTGTTTATGCTCTATTATGAACGGAGGCGGAAAACCTGGAAAAATTCAATCTGATTTACACTAATGAACATTTCTCTTTTTAAATCCTCATTCCTTGCATTCACTCTCCCCTTTGTCCCAGAATTAAGTCAGTATATGAGCCGTAAAGTCTGGACTATCCAGCAAGGACCTAGAGAATTGGTGGCCATCTGCTCCTCCTTGCCTCCCTCCCCGCACCCTTCTCTCTTTCTTTCTCTGTTACTCATACTCTGTCACACACACACACACACACACACAGACACATGTACACACACACACACAGTCACACACAAAGGCACACTTATACACACACACACACACACACACACACACACACACACACACACACACAAAGACACACACACACAAATACACACACGTACAAACACACACACAAACACACACACAAACACACAATCACACATTCCTTGAAGAAGAGCCCAGGTGCTAATGTATAACTAGGTTACCTCACGGAGAGTACAATGAACTGGACTGTAAGTGGTTTTCAAGTCAATGTTTTAACTTGTATGACAAGTAAAAAGATTTCTTGGGTTTGAGCTAATAATAGAAACTGTGACTCTCCTTATTAGTGTTATGAACCATCGCATTGCCCACGAAGTCTCCGATTCTCCTTATTAATTTGAAGACAGTGAACAGAAATGAGCCAGAACAAAAGTAAGGTGTGAATAAGTGGGCTGTCTAGTAAGTAATTGCAGGCTTTCCTTGATTAATGATTTTACGTGCATGCAGGTTAGAATTAGAAGTTCTTGCAGAGAAAAGTCTGTTGAATTAGCTGAACTTGCACTCACTCTCATTTTTTCATGTCACCCATTGTGAGGATGCTTTTCACAGTAAGGTGACACAATCATTCTGTCCTAAACTAAATGCTATATTTCAACCTTCACAAAATGACAGAAGTATTGGTGTTGTGCTAACAGCTCCTTTTATGTGACCCCACTGTAAAGGCAAGCAGAATGACCGCAACAAAAACACGAATGCTGCAATGCAGCCCAAATTTCACATGCATCATCACATGTGGACAGACTCAGACTTCTACAGAGAGGCTTTGCATTTGAATTTGCACTCTGTCACCAATTTGCAGTCGTAGTTATTGTACTTGTGTATTACACCATCAGTAATGTTTCAACATAACAGCGTGAGCCCCTGCATAGACTGTACTTGAATCAGTTCACACCGCTGTCATGTATTAATTAATTTGTTGCCGACATTAGCGGGTGATCATCACGGCAACAGGTTTGCAGCATTGTGCATTGAGGTTAACATACAGCCTTTATGCCTTTCAGTTATTTGTAATCTGCTCTGCTTTTTTATGGATTTTTTTGCCAAGATAGTGACTGTGCCCAACCCTAACGCGCAGGCACAAAGTGCTGTTGTTGCCTCTGCTATTTGCATAATGCTCTGCTTGCTGCTTCTATGGGGATTGTTGAATGTTTGTCTCCTCGTGTCTCTCTGAAAAAGAAGGAAGATCACCCCTCTTCCCAGGAAAACCAAACACAATACAAATCTGCTGCCTTAATCATTCTGCTACCATCAGAAACCTCTGTGGTTGTAAATAAATGATGGGGTTGAGATGGCATAGGTGTTAAACACTGGCGGGACCTTTCATCACACTTTATGTGGAGAGAAAGTTGTAAATGATAATAATAATTTTTGATAGTAATTGAGAGAGACAATGAGAGAAAAAAGTACTGCTCGGTGCCAGAGAGAGTTGGAGTGGAGACAAATAATCCTGGCTTAATAAACCATAAGAGAATCGTGCTTTCAAAACCACTGGGTGCCACAGTGCTTCTATTTACCACCTCCCGTCGCTCACTTGTGAAACCAGTCACGTCCGGCTCACCTAAGTGAAATATATCAATATCTCTGGGCTGACAGCTGCGAAAGCCTTTCCAATCTCTCAATATCCTAAACCCAATTCCTCACCTTTATTAATTTATCTTGCCTTCATCATGGCAGCCATGGTTATTAATTGCATCACAGTTCTGCAATGAAACAGGGTGCAACAACACACATATTGAAATAAAACAAATGGAAATGGATGACATAGTGGGGTGTGTTGTGGGCCTTCCATTTCCAAGCCCTCATCCTAGGGATTACTGTAAATGCCCGCTGTGCAGTTATGACGCAGTTTGTCAGCACAAAGGCACAACATGCTCCTTGGTCGTTCTTTTCCCCTGCATTAAAATGCTCTCCTGCTTTATCGTCGCACACTTAATGACCAATAACATGGGCTGAGATGAGACGGGTTTTTCACTGAGACCAATCATTTTCACTGACCCACTTTAATTTCAGCCAGGTGTCCCCTTGGGTGAGCGTCTCCCACATCATCAGCAAGTTTGCTAGTCTGACTTTTCTCAACAGTGCAAGTTTTCACAATGGATACTGTTAGCTACAAAACAGCAGTTATAGATATTATTAGTATATGATTGATTTGCAAGTGTGGGAGGGTATCAAGTTTCAGAATGTCACGAAAATGACTGATTTCAAAAACTTGAATGCAGTTAAAACCACAGTCTGAGGATTGCAAGGCGCTTTAGCTGTCTTTTGTAAACTATTTAACTTTGCAAGTCCAGTAAATGAAAATGTGGTACAACCTTTGAAGGAAATATTCAATTTACAATTTAGGTTTAACCCCGAGAACCCAAAAATATAAGCTTACCCTAGAAAACTCAATGCGGAAACTTCCCGATGGTTTTTGTACAGGAGAACTGTCACTTTTGATGTGTCAAATCAGAAAACCTGCCTATGTTTTTGCAGCACCAGCAGTTCTCATTTATTTCTAAAAGAACTCCAGTTTATCTCTGGGCAGTTGCTTGATCATTTCAAGATGTAGAAACATTTTCTTTTTTTCTATAGACCTGAGATGTGGATTTTACATGGTTCTATCAACAACAACAGGATTGCATAGGAGATGCAATCTCCGCTTATTGATAGCTGCAGTGTATTTACGTGTGCCTCTCCCAGCTCAGGTGATCACGCAGATGACAAGACAAAATTCATTGATGGAAGCAGTTTTTCTTTTAATTAATAATATAACTGAAATATCAAGTGATTCCTTTTTATGTCAACAAACAATTTTATGTCAATCACTTAAATGTACATGGGTATGTAATGTTGTTTTGTATTGATTTTACATAATTATTTCTAAAAATAGTTGCATTTTTGTGATTTATAGTTGTTTTATGTTTAGTTTATTTAAATCACTGTGCTAATATAAACTGTTGTTTATTGTTTGCAGTGTGTTAAAAAGAAATGAAAGACACTTTAATTTTAATTTTCACACCTGATACTTCATATTTTCATATTACAAAGCAAAGGAATGCCATTCTGACACAGTTTTGTAGGTACAGAATCCTATACTAATCTATACTATGGGTCTCTGTAGGTTACATATTTTATTTTGAAGGGGCATTCAAGTAAACACAAGTAAACAGGCAAAAAAAATAAAATTATATTTTTCTATAGATCAACAATAGTGATGAGATAATTGGCTGTGATATTTCATAGTATCTAAAATATTAAACAATACATCATAAAATATAATAACATATTGTCTGTATTGGCCTGAATATAAGTCAGACCCAGGTGACCCAGTTCAGCAAATCTGGTGTGAAAAGAGGTAAAAAAAAAAAATAGGGAGTCAACTCTGAAAGCACACTCTATCTTCTAGTGTTACCTTGGCCAGTGGCATTACCTTTTGTCATTTAGTGTTAGGAAATTTAATTTCTTGAATTTCTATGAATACAAGGAAAGTAGCAGAGAAACCGAAGTAAAAGTCCTGCATCTGAAAACAGAAAATAAATCTCCAGTTTAAATGGAGATGTATGGAGATTTGATCCAGGCTTGTCCACTCAGATGCGTCCCATAGCTACCAATATGACAAGGTATGAGCACACAAAACCAAATGCAGCCAGCAGTTGTTCTACTGAGTAAATAGTTGTTCTAGTTAGGAAAGGCAGCTTGTCCCTTTAGGTTCAACGCATACACTTATGATAAACTATTGTCTCTTATCATTGCCCCAGAATAATTTGTCAACCGACTGCGCTGGGTTTATATTACATTACAGTCTTGTCATTTAGCAGAAGCTCTTATCCAGAGCAACTTACATAGGTTACATTTTTTTTTACACGTTACCTGTTTACACAGCTGGATATTTACTGAGGCAGTTGTGGGTTAAGTACCTTGCCCAAGGGTACAACAGAAGTGCCCCAGCAGGGAATCAAACTGACAACCTTTCGGTTACAAGTCCTGCTCCTTACCACAATGCTACACTGCATTTGAATAGGATGGTAAACTATAAACAGAAAGTGCTGCATCTGATCACATTCTTTCAATAATAATCTCCAAACAAGTCCTCTCCACACATGCAGATTTAGCAACTGAGCACCAATAATTGAACCAGGGTTATAATCCTCAGATGCCTCGATGAAAACTGACTCTTGTGGTGGAACTATGTTACAGAGCACCATCTGTGTTGATGACAACAGGAACAGTTGAAGACAGGCAAGGTGCCCCTTGGGGCAGATGGCAGCCTCTTTATGACATGGCCCCAGATTTGGGAAGTGAACCTAGCTGGTATAAGTAGCTAAAGGACTTAGAGGACATGATGCCTCTTCATTATTGATTGGTGCCATAGTGGTATGGCAGAGAGTGTGGGGGGTGGGGCGAGGGTGGCAGGGAAGCTCTGTTTTGCAGCCTAATACTCTCACACATCAGGGCAATCTGTTGCTGATGAGAACCTCTGCCAGCAGGCCAGCATGGCCGAACAAGCCATGGTGTCATACCCTCGCAACATGTTCATCAGTGTCCATGATTCACTCTCCGGGGGAAGACAGAATTAAAGGGGCACAGGTGGTTTATTATACTCATACAGTGACATGTGAATCAGGATACTGGCAATCTGTTCATTCTTGAAGGGAGAGAAATTTTGAGTGATCTGCCCATCCAGTTGGTTTTGCCAATGCAATTTATTACAGTACACCATGATGGTTATGCTGCACAGACGTACTAGAGCAGAGATATGAATATCTTGTCCTGACTGTTATGCAATATATCAGAGAAACACATGTATATCTTAGGTTTACAAGTGGCTCAATCTGTAAAGCGCTAACGTTGGTGAGCCTTATAGTCAGTGGAG
Source organism: Megalops cyprinoides (assembly GCF_013368585.1). Lineage (NCBI taxonomy): Eukaryota > Metazoa > Chordata > Actinopteri > Elopiformes > Megalopidae > Megalops > Megalops cyprinoides. The sequence goes on from NC_050586.1 coordinate 10,432,830, forward strand.
TGGCACCAATCCTGGAATGATTTCCTGCGTCACTGAGGTGCACTTGGGGACTTACAGTGTGAAAAATAGCCAGGTCCAAATTTACAATAAGCTCACAGTGGATTACAGTGAATCACAGTGGAAAAACATATATGTGTACCGTGTAAAGATGTTGTATTTGTATGCAATTACATAGCACCTACAAGGGTAATTCCAATTACTTATATTTTTCATACACATGTGTAATAATGCGGCAGTGTAGCATAATCGATGAGGAGCAGGACATGTAACTGAAAGGTTGCAGGTTTGATTCCCTGCTGGGACACTGCTGCTGTACCTTTGGGCAAGGTACTTAGCCCACAATTGCCTCAGTAAATATACATTTGTATAAATGGATGATATTATAAATCAACTGTAACCAATGTAAGTCACTCTGGATAAGAGTATCTTCTCAATGCCAGTAATGTAATGTAATAATGGTTGTGAGTGCAAAGGTTTAGCAAAGATAGCGTAAGGTCAAATGTGTGAGCATACCCCTACAACAACAATTATGTAGCAAGGATGAGATTCATTTGGTAAGTAAACATGTACAAGAAGGTCTGTGTAACAAGAGCCAGGTCCAAACAGTATGTAGCTTTGTGTAACAAGGATCAGTTGAAATGGATAATTTTATGCATACATTAGGATTGTTTTCACCTTTCCCCTTGATCCCAAATAACTGCAGAGGCTGCCACAGTGAGATGAGCCTACTGTACAATTGACAATTCTGAAAGTTGCATAGAATCGGAAAAAAGGCATTAAAAAACTGCACAGTACGCTTATGAACCCTGGACGATTTCATAAACCTTCTCGGTTCTACTATGTCTTTATAACTCAATTTCATTTTAAACTGAAAGACCCTTTAAATAGAATGGAGACATTGCCAAAATGATAATGTCTATTTTGTCTGATATCTCAAAAATGCAATAGGGTTACAAGGTGAATGAATCCATAAGCAATATTTCCCATGGATAACAAAACAAGCAGTATAGACATGATAATCCGTTTATCAGATTTTTCTTCCATTCTGCACTTCAAGACTTTCATAATGTTGCGCTGTGTGTGTTTGTGTCTTATGCATGTGTGTGCGCGCGTGTGTGTGTGTGTGTGTGTGTGTATCTCTGTGTCTGTGCGTGTGTGTGTGTCTTTCCGCACTCATGTTATTAATGAAGTATTTGATTCTGAAATGGTTAAACTACTGTGCCTGGTTGTTATTGTTCACCATTTGTTTTGTTTTCTGTGTCATCAGTTAAAATAACAACAAGAGACCTATTCAAAAATGAAAAATAACTAAACTATTTTAAATAACTGGGCTATGAAATCACAGTAAGCTGCATATTGATATATTTGACCTCATTACTTGGATACAAGGTTTTTCCAATGCACAGAGGCTGCTGTTATAATTCTAACTAATTAAGTCTGAACCAATTAAGGGGGCTTTTTTTACCATGGAAGCTTAAAAAGTGAAATTTATCAAATACATTGCTTTCTATGACGTTGCTTAGCTTTCATGATATATCATCATGCATTTCTATATGTTGATTCCTATATGGCATACGTTTTTCCCTGAGACCCAGTATGTTACGTATTCATTCAACAAACACTTGAAAATTACATCCACACATTTTCATGCATCTGAATTTTTTTCACTCTATTGAGCAATATTCAAAGGTCAATACAGCAAAGAGACACAAATACTGTACATTCAATGTGTTTTGAAAATGTGGACTCATGAAATCATGCCATGCAATCATTTTTAAACGATAGTCATTACAAATTGTAGATTATAGAAAAAAATAAATTATAAATTCTGTTCCTTTGTGCTGGAAGTCGCTCTGGAGAAGAGCATCTGATAAATGAATGTAATGTAACATATAGAACACTAAATAAGTACAGGTAATTATACAGCATGCATAAAGCAATGTAATGACCACATATTTAATCAGTGAGAGGTTCAGAAACTGTCTGACCCCCAGAGCAGGGGTGTGCACCAGAAGTCTTTCATTCTGATTTTCTCAAGTGACACATAATGGAAATGTCCCCAGCATGTAACTTTGACCAGCAATTACAGACACTGTTGAAGAACTGTCAGCAGGGACAGACTTCGTTGAACAGTTATATCACAGAGCAATGCATTTTCAGGGAGAGAAAAAAAAATCTGTTGTTTTATTTGATATAGTGCACTTCACAAATACTTTCAAATACATTTACATGTACAGTAAGCACTCAGATAAATATGCAGATACAAATATTAGCATACAAACACACTTAAGCTGTAGTGAGAGAGCAGCTGGTATCCTAAAAAATCAGGATATGGAGGTTGCACAAATCAGGGGTATGTCCTCTCTGCCCAGATTTTTCATCCATGTTTAAAATGTCCCCCTTTACTGAGCACTTCTCATTTCCTGAGAGGGATGGAGCTCCCTCCCAGGCTTACATCCTAAATTGACTTTGGTACTTTATTTTGCAACTACTGTGTGGCAGTTAATATAGTTTAATTTATCTTCCAGATCTCATTTAGATTACCACAATCTAAAAGCGCGCGCAGCTAAATGTGCTCACTATTTCATTTCTTGTGTCATGCATTCTTGGCTTTACTTTTTGCAGTTGCTGTATTCATCTCATTCTGTGCATAGCTCGCTACAGCCATATCATCTTTTTTTCAAGTCAGCATGCGGGTCATCAATCAAACCAGTCACCCCAAAACACTATTTCCTTTACATATTTAGCCCTCTGTCAAATAGCATTACATTATAGCACCAGAATGCGGTTTCCAGCAGTGTTTTGGTGAGCGTGTATATACCCATGTAAAAGGAGTTGTCTTATCAGGAAAACATCTGAGCATGATTTCTACAACAAATGATATGAGGAAAGCAATTACTATAAAATGGTATAATTTTAAAATATAAGCGTAACAAATATAAACACATTAAAATGCTGGAGACTATGTGTGACATGTAGAGCTGATGGATGTGGAGTTATCTTTATTGCAGCATCACATCCTTTGTTTTTCTTCTTAAGCAAGGATTTGTGTTTCACCTGAAATAATGCAATAATGTCTGTATTGCTACTTTAATAGTGAGTACATATTTTTTAGTGATCTGAATTGGTCTGAACTGAGATGCGTTAGCTTCACAAGCTTAAAATACAGGCCATTTGGCCCTCTTTTCTTACAACTTACCCTGAACTTAGACTCAACGATGACGCTCTTGGGTCAGCTATGCAATATCCATTCATGTTTACAAGTATTGAGGCTTAAAGAAACAGGGAGCTGCCTGTGCGAAAAAAAAGCAATGTGCGAATGTACTTTTAAGAGCACTAAAATCTAATTTTAAAGCTGCTTGTGGAGAGCCAGCTTATTTAGATGGAGTTCTGTCCTCGTAGCGCTCAGTTCGACGGCCAATATGTCCATCTCCGCTCTGGCGTTCCGTGCAGCTCGGCCAGCTCATCATCCTCGGACAGATGGAGCCACAGCCTCCCCTGGCCTCTTCCTCGCCGCGTTAGATCATGCCTGTGGGTATCAATAGCACTGATGAGATGCTGCGAACATGTGATTATTCACTTTGATCCTGGATGGGATCCACTTAGACTCAGGGGGGCCAAGATCAAATTCTCTCTTTCTAACAGTGTCGGTGGTGAGCCAGGTTCCTCGGTCCCCGCTATTTTTTCTTCGGACATGTGTTGCCATAGTTCTGTGCGCATGCCCCTTTAATATTAAGGAGGACTTTGCAGGGAGACAGAGTAGTTTTCGATCGCTGGCGACTGGCCATCCTGAAGCCACACGGGGGGCTCCCTGAGCACTGTGCGCAGTGTTTTATCCAGACAACGATGACAGGAATGGATGCGCGCCCTGGGCTTCAGCACAAGGCCGAGGGGCTGAGCCATCCCTCCACGTCTGGTTCTCAGTTGGTTTTGCTTAGCCAGCAGATTGAGGGGGAAAAGGGAAAAAAAAAAAAAAAAAAAGTGGTGGCGTATATTTTACACGGTGATGGAGCCTGGGCGCAAGCCCATCCCAGCGAGCCGGTCCTTCCCTGTCAAACGCGCTTCTCCTCAAGGATTTCGAGGGGAATTATTGCAAAGCACACACTCACACACAAGGGGCTTAAAGACAGAGGGACTGCAGCTGCTTGAATGTGTGTGTGTGTGTTTTTTTTTTCTTTTTAGCGATCGGAAGAGACAGAAAGGAAAATAATAGCCTTATTATTGTCACTTTGTGAGCCTCTTATGAATCATCCCCTCACTGGGGTTTGGTGGGGGTGGTATCAGGGGAAGGCCATGTGACCATTATTGCTCTCCCAATAAAAATGACACTTTGTGTTCGTTCTGCGCTGGTGGCATGGGAGTCTGGGAGGAATTAAGGGCAAACAAGGGTCGCTGTGTGTCTGCGTGGATTGAGCATTGCAGAGGCATGTCACTTGGGGATCTGCTGTATGCAGTAAGGAGCAGTCGTACGCACCTGTCGCTGGTTCTCTGTTAGCAGATTCTATTGACTGAAGTCACCCAGGGAGTCTAACTCTTGAGTAATTGCATCCAGGAACAATCATTTCCTGTTCCCTGGGAGCCCTATAAGGTTTCTAACAGAACTAATCTAGCTGCAGGCTCTGAGTGACTTCTGTATGGTGCATTCACCACCACATCCCAAATGCCTTTGCAAAGCAAGCTATGCATATTCTGATTATTTTGAAAAGGGGTCCTCAGGAAAGAAAAATCTATATACTGAGAGCCATTACAAATACAACAAATTATTTTGGTTCCAGTATTCACTAAACAAGAACAAAATTCAGATTGATTTATTTCCTAGGCAGAAAAAATGGGCTGCTTGTAATACTGTGGCACTTATGATGTATTAACGCTGAAAGCCATTAACAAAAGGAAGATAAATACAAAGGTGGATCTTTTTTTTCCAGGAGCTTAGTGTTCTCCATGTCAGTGCTCACACCTGACATGGCATTAGTACTACAAGCATGTAGTGCTCCATGCAGCTTGGTGGACATACGTGATCTTGAAACCAAACAATGTAAGACCCAGCCAAGTGTCTCTGAGGTGCTGTATTGAGTTCATGTCAGGTGACCTGCGTGGGAAGTCCACCACTGGCTGCGTGTTGTCCACGTGTCATTCTGTTTCAGCAATGCATGCTTGCAGTCATGTGGCCATACACTGGCATGCATAAATGTAGCGTTATTATTCTGCACAAGGTCAAGGTGCAGTGTGTGTGGGCAGAATTGTCTCAGTAGCACGGTATCAGTAAATAATGTCCTTAATAGCATTTTATACCATCACCACTTCTACATCAGCTGGATCTGTTCAACAAAACACGATGTGGGTGGCACCTCTCCCAATTACTGAGCTACATTCTCTGTCTGCTGTCATATCGGAACAGATTGAGCCATGACTGAATTTACATTTGGACTGTTGGCGTATTGGAACTGGAATGTCTTTGTATTCTAGCAAGTCCTATTGTCCTGTGCCAGCTATTCATCACTAAGCTAATGGGGCCACCATATCACTGTACATGAACTGACTTGGATACCACTCTTCCTGTAATCAGCATCTCAGTGGTCTTTTCCCCCGCATATTCATGGCAATGTAAAAATCTACTGCGGTTATTTGAATGATGAAATTAATTAAAGTTTCATTTTCTTCTTAATTGAAAAAAAAAATACTTTATCGAAGCAAAAAAACACAGTCAAGGGAGATGGTATTAAGGCATAGAATCCATGCAGACTTTATTCACAGCAGGTGCAGGGACCCAGTGAAGCTGATAAAATCCCACACCTCTACATCATCACAGAGTAATTAGTTAAGCCACAACACATGACAAATTTGTGAGCTAGTTCTTAAAATAGAAATGGCAAGCAAACTGTTTTGACGTGATAGGAATATATACACACTCATAGATGTATATGCATAAACAGGAATGACCATGAAACAAACAATGACTGTGAACATTATTACCATGGAAATTGGCACCCCTTTGTTCAGTTTCTAGATCACAAATTCAACAAACCTCTTGTCTATCTCTTTAAACCAACATTTAGGTCTGCAAAGTGATTCCCTCTGAGCATTATTATTCAAAGGCAATCTTTTTACTCATGCTGTCATTTCATTATTTTCAGTGTGCTATTTTTTAGGAGAATAACAGCAGTTTTATGCTTCAGTTTTGACAGCTATGATTTCAAAATGTGCAGCAGAACCCTTTCTCAGTCCCTTGGATCTTTGCTCAGTTTTTAATTCCCTTTTTGGACATGGTCATTGAAGGTAGAGTTATTCATTTTCCTACTGCTATATCTATTAACCACATCTGTTGAAGGCACACTCTTTCCACAAGTGAGGACAAGTTCCATTATTAAGACATATTATTTGGAAGAAAACGCAACTTATTCTCTGGCCAAAGTGGTATTCCTGTGGAAAAAGTGGAGCCAAAATCATTTTATCATCATCTTTATTAGCACATTTTGTGTGTGTGTGTGTGTGTGTGTGTGTGTGTGTGTGTGTGTGTGTGTGTGTGTGTGTGTGTGTGTGTGTGTAAGTGTGATTAGGATTTCAAAGGTAATGTGAATAGGCTGTGATCCTGGTCATTTCAAACAGAATCAGAGATGTGGACGGCTATACATATGATTCAGCATCTTACTGTCTGGATGAAAGGCTATTTCTTATTCTTCATATTTAGATTTCACAGGCTAAATATGCCAACCTGATCAATTGTTAACTTGACAAGTTACATACTTTGGTCACTTCTTTGCAAGGGCCTCTTTCATGTTTAGAAGACAGTGAATAAAACATTACTTTTTGTTTGCTATTTAAAATATAGTATCAGTCACTTCAGGTAATGTATATACTGTTAAAGGTTGCATGTATTAAAAATTATTAATTAAATATGATTTATTTTTAGTTAGTAAACCATTAGCAATGAAGCAATGAGCAGGTAAGAAGATTTGCATTTGTCTGGTAGCATGAATAACAAATATATACAATTTAATGCATTTTCTAAGCAAAGTATACATATCACAGTCTGCACAAGTGGCAAGTTGTGGTACCTGTGCCTTACATTTATAAAACATGAGTCTTGAATATTTACCGAACATATATGTGGTTTTATCTTGATAAACATATCTTTGGATATGTTACACCTTGAACATTGTTTCCTTCTTTAAACATTAAAATTTCAGGTAACTTGCAAGGTCACTCACGGATTTTGTTGGAACCTGAAACAACTTCCATACTTACAACCAGCTGGGGACCTTTGCAGTGTGAGTTCCTACTTGGGCTTTGAGCAAGCTTGCTGAACTGCTCCCAGTATTTGCACTCATACACTGTTATGGCTGCATTCTATGTTTTATGCCCCTTTTATTAATGAAAATTGCACCGTGCAGCAACCATGCAACTATAGTACAGCTCCCTCCCCAGACTTGCTTCCTCTCTTTTTGCTAACATCACTCTTGCTGTGTTTGGCTGACACCCTCAGTGCTGTACCCCTCTACTGGCTGGAGTTCACAAATGCAGCTTGACCTTTTAAGAGAAAACTGTGTTTAAAATGCTAGGCAGTTTTATCACTTCCCTTACAGGTCACACGCTGGCATTTTATTATTCAAAGATTATCAAAGATGATTGTAAACCATGGGGAAATGTCAGAAATTGTAAAAAAAAAAAGTTTATTTCACAGAAATGATGGGTGCCATGCCAGTAATTGTTGAGAGCAGGCAAATATAGTAAATTAAGTTTGATCTTGTACTGAGAGACAGGTTGTTTTCAGATCTCGTATCAAATCAGCTGATGGGTGCTCAGTGCTGTGTCTTGTAAAATTGTACAAGTGATCAAAAAGGGAGGATGTTATTTCACAAAATAAACAGTTACCTTTGGCAAGACTTGACACAATTGCTGAATTAAGAAGCTGTGGTTGGTAGTTTAAGTAGGAAATGATTACCACTTGTGTTTGTTTGAGATTCTGCTCTTCTAAGTGGCATATGTCTTAAATATACATATCTAGGGGAACTCATGAATGTATAACTCTTCATCTTTCATAATGGCAGAGTTGATTTTTGGGAGAAAAATCTGATTACCTTAAAGTGGTGGCTACAGCAGTTTACATTTACATTTATTTACATTTATTTATTTAGCAGACGCTTTTATCCAAAGCGACTTAGATTAGATTAGATTAGATCAGATTTTTACAATTACAGCCTAAAGGGCAATTAGTACAATATACTTTCGAACGGCAAACTTCAACAACTTCAAACGGCACAATGAGCGTCAGGGTAAAGGCGGCAACAAGAGACAAAATTTAAAAGCACAGTTTAAAAAGCACAGCAATTTACGACAGCACTGATGGGCGGGGGGGGCAGCAATTGTGTGCTGGGTCAGTCCAGGTAGAGTCTGAAGAGGTGCGTCTTCAGGCCCCGTCTGAAGGACTGGGGTGAAGGAGCTGTCCGTAGCGAGACCGGGAGTTCGTTCCACCACTGGGGAGCGATGTAGGCGAAACGCCGATGTCTGGCAGAACGAGCACCTCCTGCCTTGACCATGCAGGGAGCAAGGCGTCCAGTTGCTGCTGAGCGTAGGGGTCGGGCTGGTGTGTAGGGCTGGATGAGTTCTTGGAGGTAGGCAGGGGCTGTCCTGTTGACTGCAGAGAAGGCGAGGGTCAGGGTCTTGAATCTGATCCTGGCAGCGACAGGAAGCCAGTGGAGGGATTTCAGCCGGACATTACAACTGCTATTTATTTATTAGTTATTTATTACTAACAGCACAACCCACTTAAAATGAAGTGTTACTCTGAAGGATAACCTACACCTATTCCCAAAAGGACTGACAATGTATGTTGGATAACTGGATAATTGTATGGGAGTTAACGGTGATTACGTGAGTATTGCCTTGCATCCACTGGGCTGTCTGTGGCTTGTCCTAGCCAGACTAGAGAGCTGCGTTTGGTCAGACAGGTTAGGTGGTCTCCATTGTAAATTGGACTTCATCTGAAATGGGCGGGGTTTGAATTACATGGTGCCAAGGAGGTGGTTCTTCATTTGCGTTTTCTCCCAGCTGGTTATGGTTCATTTATAACTAATGTTAAAGTGGTCATCCAATATGATGTAGTTTAATTTATGTATGAGATGTCTTCAGATGAGCAGGCCTGTCAATGCTTAGAACAGAAGAACAAAGGGCAATCTTGCTCCGAGGACTGATAAGTTCTTCAGTGGAAATGTAATGTTAAACGTAGATGTTAAATCCTGCCTGCTAAAATATGGCTAGGTAGTGAGTCTGATAAGTTCCCTTCCAGTATTTTTGCAGTTATTATACGACCAAGACAGTATTATATTGTGTCTAAGCTTATAACGTTACTACTGTATTTTGACTATAAATTTGATATGAGTATATAAAGCCAAGTCTGTGGCTATTTGTAAAAACACTAATGTAAGTGTTATTACATATTATGGTTTATTCATTTACAAGAGCACATATATGAGTTGCATTATTCTGCTTTTATCAGCTACTTGCAACAGAAATAATTCAGAACAGTTGCTCTTACTTGGTATCTTTTGCTGTTATTTATGGTTAAAAATAATCTGTTCAATTGAATTTGAACATTGAATGGGCTTGTTTATTAATATGGAAGGTAATTTCATGGTCAGTTTATCTGGGATTAAGTATTTAAACAAGTGTGGTATAATCCGTAATATATCACTGTACTGTATTTTCATTTTCAACATATTATCTTCTACTTGCATGACAATCCATGAGCCATGCCTACTTTTAAGTGTGTTGTCACTGACACCTCCCTGGACCAGTTTGTTTGAGGACGTAAAAGCTATCTGTGATCATCGACATTACAGACAGGTTCAGGCAGGTTTGTGTGAAAAAGGAAGCACTCAAAATCTGTCAGATAGCCCAGAGTCAGTCTGTAACCTGACCTTAATTGTTTTGTTTCAATTTACTATATCAGCATACAGATCTAATTTAATCAATGTCATTTTAAAGGTTAATCCAAAATTAATCCAAAGTTTACACAGTTTAACTGTAGTTGTTGGTTTGTCTAACCAGTAAATTGACTAACATGTCACACCTGCCTTAATTTACAACCTTTAAATGTGTATGGCTGGAGTGACTGAAGCGTCACTTTTTTGAGCAGCTTTCTTGTTGTGGTTGCGCTTGGAGCTTGTTCTTCTTTATTGTGTTGTTTTTTTTTCTGCCAGTAAATTATAATCTCAATAAATTCTTTGATTTTTCCATACTTTTTCTCCTTGAACATGTTTGTACAGCCAGCACGGTCACTGTGATCCATTCAGTGGTTTCACAGCCAGTACCTTCAATTCCTGTATGTCTCTTTTTTCCCACTTTGGGGTGGCTATCTTTCCAACATTATAAGATAGTTTTGGCTCATTAGATCTTTATGAATGAGCCCAAAGATGAGTTTGTTTTAGTTTCAGCAGTCCCATGAGTTGCCAAATCAAATCAGTTCCATCTCATGCTTCAATTCTCTTTGCAGATTTGGATTCATCTACTCATTGATTTGTCAACACATCGGTTAGAACAATATTTTCACAACCAGCAAATGTGCTAGTCCCAGTCATGACATCAGAGTTTGGCTGTGGGATGACTGAGTTTTGAGCACATCATTCTCTCTCATCAAATTTAATATATATTGTGCAATTTTTTTCAAATTATGGATTTTGGCTGGTGCCCCTTTAAATACCCCCGCTAGACAGAGAGAGAGAGAGAGAGAGAGACACACACACACACACACGAGTGTTCATCAGACCCACCGGTTACTTCCTGCCAGTTGCCTGTTGCATTTTATTTCATTGGCTTTTCTCACACTGTTTAATGGCCCTGCAATGATTCATTCCCCTTAATTACAACAATTAATAACTGAGTGTGGTGTCTCAGTGCTCACTTCAAGGGAAGGGTGACAGCCCCGCTTCCCCTGTCAGTGCCTGTAGTGCTTGTCAGAGTAGATTCTGTATCCAGCCCCCTTCGCCTTTGTATTATTGCCCCTCAGAACAGTCGCTATGGCTGTGCATTTGGCTGCATTTGTCACTCTTCCTCCTCTTTCAGGCGTATATTTGCTCTGTTGTTCTACAGAAGAGAAGCAGCAAAACAGCTTATTGCATGATGCCCTTAGGTAAGATACAGGGAGAATGCACTTAATTAGGTTTATCTTCTCTTCTGCAGATTTGCGGCTATACCAAAGATGGTTTTTTAGTTCATTGCCTGCACATGAAGTGCACATGATTGGCACAAGAGTAAAAAAAAAAAAAAAAAAAAGAATTATCCATGCTCACAATGCAAGCAACTTTTAAAACGCTAGTTTCCACCAAAATGTCAAGAGGTCAAGGCTTCCTCTCTGTGGCTGAGGCTGGTTCATGGTTACAGCACATTTTTAGAAACTGAGCAACATCTTCTGTTTGCCCTAATAAGGTCAGTTGAAGAAAACACTAGAACACTGACAAAATCCAAATTCTTTCGTCTTAAAATATGTATTACTGCTCTGCCTATAGATCAAAGTTTCTATTTTTGTATCCTCTGATTAATGTTCTCGACACAAACTCTTTCTTCTTGAGAAAAGGTGTGTCTGCCTCGTTGTTTTATGCCCTAGGGAATTAAAAGAATGAGCAGAAAAAATATCCTACTTTTTTTGAATACTGTAACTGTCTGCTCAGCTGCCCCTACCAGGACGAGTTAAGGAAAATGTTCACAATGTGACTTATACCACTGATAATACTGATTAACATTTTGAAACCCATAAACCCCTTATATTCATCTTAAATGCGTACTGACCGTAATGTGAAGGTTAAGTCCATTATTTTAACTGTGCCTGGGGTGCCATTATTTTTTTCTCTCATCTTTTTTAATGGTTGTTATTCTTTTGTGTGTGTTTTTTTTATTTAATCTTGTAATTCTTGCCTGCAGCGTACAGTTTGCCAACATACAATGGTAGAAATTATTTGCAATTATTCAACGTGTTACACGTCAGTGGGGAATCTGCTTTCTCACACCTGAGCAGGAAGAGAAACAACAGTTGGATTGAGGGGAGGGGGGGTTAAAGGAGGGGTGGTTCTATATCAGGGTTGGCTATATCTGCACATAAATATTCCAGGAGCCTTAATGAATATGCAATGCTGAAACAACACTTTGCTGCCATGGCTGACTATGCCTCTCACCATCATAAAATAATCCCATTACAAAAAGAAAACATTAGACAGTACCCTGAGGGGATATCAAGAGTGTGACAAAGTAATATTGCCTGTGCGGCACTGCGGAGTAATTGGACCCGCCGCCTTCCTTCTTCTAGATAACACCTTTCGTGGTCCTCGTCATTTCTCATCACGCCAGTCACTGTCCCACAGTTGATGACACATTTGGCATGGAAATAGCTCCGGTGGAAATGGCGCCCAGGTAAACCGCACTCCCGTGTTGGCCAGTTATCGAATAAAAAAAAACAAAAAAAAACAACACTTGCCCTTATGCACTTTGCTGCACTACAGCAATGGATATTTGATGGTGTTTTTTCAGCAACATAGCTGACTGTCTAAATTAATTCAAAGTAAGATAATGAGTAAGGACTATTCAGCACCAACTGGTGGGGTTGCTTTGAGCTGAACTTTCATCCCTGTATAGCCAGGTTTACTTCCTCTGAGTGCTGTAAGTGTGAAGTTAAATTTAGTGGAAGAGTGATGTTCCTTTGTTCAGAGAATATAAATGCCTGACATCCAAGGAAGGGTGTGTGGGTGTTGTAAATCTAATCTGAAATTGCTCTTATTGGATTATAACCCTCAACTCTAACTAGATCAGGCCATTTAATTTTTTGAGTTCAGTGTTTCAGGGAACCAGCCTGTTCACCTCCAATTACTTGAATATCAAAGTAAATAGTACCGTGTAAACAATATGGATAGATGAAGAGGAAAACTATCCTTACTCAGTGGATTTGCCATTTGATCTGAACAGGATTTATGGTAATTTACTCTCTCCCTCTCTTGCTCTTGGACTTGCCATGTCTTTGACTTGAACCTAAATGTCCTGGATTGTGATTAATGAGTGGGCAATCAGTGCTCTCATCTTGCTGAGTGATGCATTGAAAGCTCTTAAAATGTCATCAGTTGGCAAGTCATTAAGCGGGATATTATCCTTCATGGATTGAGTACTTTCAGTGATGTAGCAGGACACCATATCTGATCCTCTCTGATTACTGCGGCTTGTACTACGAATGAGATTTACCCAATTTTAAAAAACCCAGCATTGTGTGATGTTCAGAATATTGAACCATCCATGCACACTTTGATGGCTCTTGTTAAAGCAACTGACTAACAAGATATATCAAAGCCATGTCACTCAGAGATTGTCGATGCCTCCTTTTTCTGTCCCTGGTGGTTGGTCTTTGTAGATGAACGTAGAGAGATTAATTTTTCCTGTTAATTCATCTCACTGACAGGTCAGTCAGTCTGATTGCATTATCAAGCATGAGCAAGATGGAAGTTTGAAGGATGAAAGCAAGGTACGCTCAATAAAATCTATGGAATACTCTTCTTTTCCCCATCTCTTGCCAGCGCGTGCAATGATCAAACATGAACCAACAAACATTTGAGTTTTGAGTTAAAGATTACAATCGCCACTCAGATTTCATGAAGCACAATCTTTTTTATGAGCAGCTCCCTGAAAATATGAAACAAATATTTTAATGATGTAAATATTCTTTTGCAAAGCTAGACTCTCTGTTAGTGTGAGGACTCTAATGACATTGATTTGACATGATTGAACTGTTGAATAGCGGAAGAGATAAATGTCTCTTTCAATCCGTTTGATATATAAAGCCCCTGTTGCAGGCTTTACTCAGTGATTTGAGTACATTTTAATGTCATGCACAAGGCCACCATGCTTAAAAGGCTGGCTATAAAAAACTGATAACATTTTGTTCTATACAAATAATAAGTGATATAAAATAGAATGAATATACACACTTTCAAAGCAAAAGTGGTTTCCTCTGTACTGCTGCACAAACTCCATAGAATAAATCATTCCAGCAAGTGTGAACTGGCATCCATTGACCATGACCACTGCAGTCATTTTGTACTTTAGCTTGTTTCCATCAACCACCTTCACCTACAGTGACCATGTTAAAAAGGTGGTTTCTTACGGGCAGCTGTAGGTGAGTTGGGGTTAAAAGCAGATCACTCCAGGCACAGTTGGCTACATACTACTCAACCTGGCCAGGGCATGGTTCCACTATGTTTGGCATAGGTTATGGTACCGATGAAAGAGGAAGTAGCCTGGCAAAATGTTACATAAATTTTGGATTTCCTGCAAACAGGGATAAAGTACATTTTGAACATGTCTAACCAGATGGACACCTAATTTGCTGCATTTTGTTTATTTGCAGTGTGTCTTTTCTGTGTACTTACAGTACTTGCTAGTAAAAGAAAATTATAAAACATGGGGAAGAGAACTGCTTATTATTATATTCTTGTTTAAGATCAAACAACACAGGATGATGTTGAAATCTGTCATATTGGACTGATACCCCACCTAGCTAGCTAGGCACTTGCCAGCAAATGACCTGGAGTTAGCAAGCCTGCCTGCTAGTAGTACATGCTTGTTGTTATTTGTTTGTTACCATAAGACAGGCAAGTGGAAAGGCAAGGAGAACACAGCTGACATGCTTACGTAGTTAAGAGGTTTGAAAGGTATTGTAGGGAAACACCATTTAAGTATTTAATAGATTTGGGATAGATTTTTGCTATAAATACATCTCTTTACTTGAATATTCAGTGTTGTTCAATCAAACTGGAATTCTTGTTCTTAACAAATACAGATAAGTGTTACATATTTACAGTTTTTAGCATCAATGCAAGTTGGCAGTCAATCCGATTGTTGAAAAACAATGTGTAACAATAAGAAATTCAATACATGGTGAAATTCCTTGTCAGATTTAGGAACAAAGGGCCAAGGTGTTTATTGTATGTTCAGCGGCCACCCACAGACATGACATTGTCACATTATCACACAAATAAATAATCTGAACATTTGCTCTGCGATGCAAGATTATTTACTTTTCTGCTCTAAGATATTTGTCTTAAATAAATAATATATTCATGAGATTTGATAACATTATGTTCCTATTTTGCAAATTGCTTACATGGCCTTTACCATGAACACAGATAGCTTCAGCTGAAAGTAGAGGTCCTCTTCTTGGTAAAGTTTGTATAAGTATAAGTGCTTTCTAGCTTGAGGACAGCAAGAACACTGCATCATTGTTACATGTATGCTCCAATATTTTGATACTTCATGGTTGAAAGAATCTAACTAATTCATTGGTTCATTGATTTTAGCTGCAGTTTTTTTCAAGGTCAAAGTAGTTCTTGTCAGGGTAGATATAATAATACTATAGTACCAGGGGACAAAGCGTTTTCTATGTTTGTATGTTCCATGTGGAGTGAACCATGCACTATCAAGAATGTGCTTGTTTTGAAAAGAAACATGCACACATAGCCATTTCATCTGTTTATGCAGGAAATTGCTTTGGGTATTTGGTGAGGCAACTGGTGGACATTATCTGTTGAGGAAGGAAGCTATCAGTAGGCACTGGGGGAAATGACATCTGTATATATAAAGATCCAGAATACATGGCATTTACAGTATGCTTTCAGTTCCCATTTATCTGTATAGCAAAGTTTCTATTGACCAGCGGACAATTTAAAAAAAAATATAAGACAGTTTTCTGTTTTTTTTTCTATTTAGGGGCAATTTCCAGAAATTTCCAAATGAGCTGCATATGCATTTATTACTGCTGTAATATAACCCCTCCTCTGCATCAGTAAAAATACATGGATGGGTGAATGTTCTTGTTGGCTTTCTGCACATGGAATGGATGACTTGATCAAAGCTTGTTTGCCAGGTCCGCTACTGCTTCATTTAGACAGGAGTTCAGCACGCAGTCTACTTTGCTCCTCTGCTGAGAGTTGCTGACAGCCTTTTTCAAAGTTCTTTAAAATGTAAATGGGAGGAAAGCGATAGGAGAGCTGGAGTGTCAGAGGGAGGGGAATTAGAGGCACAATTAAAGGAAATAGCTTGTCATTTTACACGTAGTTTATTTCAAAGGTGTCGCTCCCATGTCGGATCCTTGAGTCCCAAAGAGTAGTTTGCTGTCCTTGAAACCTCCTAATACCTG
The DNA here is from genome assembly GCF_013368585.1 of Megalops cyprinoides. Lineage (NCBI taxonomy): Eukaryota > Metazoa > Chordata > Actinopteri > Elopiformes > Megalopidae > Megalops > Megalops cyprinoides. The sequence continues at coordinate 10,448,998 of NC_050586.1, forward strand.
TCTTTATGTAATCCTTGATTCCATTTAGATATATAACCACTCATTTCACAGAAATAGTGCAATAGAGGTGTGCTGTGGAACATTTTCGAGAATATTTTTTTTGTCACATTTGCAAGTGAAAATCATTCTTTAGTTCATAAGTACCTTCCTATTCAGGGAAATATGATTTGCCGTGACAACTATGTTGAAAAGGAAACATTAGAACATCTGGTAAAGCTAATTGTAGGTGCATTGAGAGGATGCCACCTATCCAATACAGGTCATGACATGACATCAATCAATTCATACCCACATAAATAAAATATCTGTTGGTCTATTCAAAACACAATACTCAGGCATCAGAAATATAAATGTACCTCAATGTATGCAAAAGGTTATATTATCTTAATCCAAGTGAGTGAAGAGAACATCTTAATGTTGGAAAAACAGTAATAGGGCTTTCTTGACACATTTTTATATTATCAGTGCAACTGAGATGAAGATGGATTCACATTTTAAGAAAAATCAATGAAGGAATGGGACATTCTGGTTTCCAGCCAGCTGCGCGGCAACCGGGCCGACAGCAGCGTGATGCAGAAGGGCTATGAGTGATGGAGCGCTGCTTGAATGGACACAGCAGCCTGAGCAGATGCGGGACGGAGGAAGTCTCTCAAAGATTTGGGAGAAACAGGTCTCAGCGTTTACAGACAGGGCCTCCCGCCCGTGGACTTCCCCCTGGCACGCTGTCAGTCTGAGAAGAGCGTATCAGCGAGTTTCCTCCACCGCATTAACCACGTGTAATAAGAGTCCACGCTCATGTGACAATGGGAGGGCAGATCCGCGTGCTCTGGGGAAGGAGCTAATGTTCCCTCCGTCCCTACTTGGCAGAGCTTCTTCCTCCACTCCGACAGCAGGGATATTTTTAGCCCTGGCTGATCTTCGGTTCATACCCTTTCATTACTTGTGCCGGTCCCCTAAGCGATGCACACAGTAATCTGTGTTAATTAACGTCAGCTCGCTGCCACCCTACACACACACACACACACACACGCACGCTGTCCATTGCTGCTGTTCCAAGGCAGCCATATGCATCAATATATGTCCATAAGGGACATATATGTCCAAGGCAGGTTTGTAGCGACAGGAGACACAAAATATAAAGTGTGTCTCCGTATCCTGCTCTTTGGAGCAGTCCCTGCTGCTGTAAACATCCCTGACCTTACATGTGATATATGGTTTTGTGTGTTCATCAGCAGTGTGAGTCAGTAGGCATGCTGACTCAGGTACTGCTGAGAACTACAGAGCTTTATCTGTGCATCCATCATTAGATTTACAGGCATAGAGCTTTTAAGCATACATATACGATCAGCTCTGCAGTGCTTTAACGATGATGCAAAACTATGTACTCGTTGGGATCTTGTTTTTGGCGCTCCATGAAACCGCAGAACACATTTTTCTCCCTGTTAATAAATATGCATACAAATTTGCTGTCAATCAAATAACCAAGATTCAAATATAAAGGCTATTGATTACAGCTGAATCCCACTCGACATGTAGTTTGTTTATCAATGTATATTGATATGTACATTTGTCTCTTTCTCTAGGATTCAGTTTGGACTCATATGGTTCTGACAATAGCTCTGCCCATCCTTAATATTTTTTTTTTTTGGTATTTAAAGAAAGTGACTGACAGCCTCAGTATCACTGAAGTGCAGTTTTGGGAGAGGAAGTGCTGTTTTAAAATGGAGTTTCCTTTTGAACCTTGACAGCTTACATTAAGTGCATACATGTGCTACCACCAAAACAAACAGTGGACAGCCACTATAAATGTTTACGTACACTCAATGGACATTTTATTCCCGTCAGATTATCGCCGTATTTGTTTGTTTGGTCTTTCGTCCACCTCTCCGACCACAATAACCAGAGCTCCAAAATGTGCAGATGGCAATGTCGGTGACACCCACGTAAGTCTCAGAAGATGCCAGACACCCGACTCAGGCTGCCTCCTTAAATAAGAGCGGACTAAATGTGCAGAGATGCTCCTTGTCTCCTTGTCATTTCTGATGCCAACAGAGAAAGTGGTTTGGCCTACAGTCAGGACGCAGATTTCAGATCCACTTTGCTTCACGCAGAAGTGCGGTTGCAGATGTTGCTGCAGTATGCCTTTAAATTTAAGTGAAGGAGACTTAATATTTTTTTAGTCCCCACAAGCTTCTTAATTTTTGGATGGTCCCTTGCATAATGCATTCTGCAGAGCCAGGGACATAAATAATCACTTAACCACACCAATCACACTGATGTTCAAAACTCAACATTTCCAAGATGTTCCTTAGCCCAAAATATTTTAGCAGTATCAATAGCAGGCCTTTTTTTTTTAATACAGCCATTTGTCAGACTGTTTTAGGAATGAATGGTGTTCATTCTGTGTACTGTTGAAGGAAATAATGGGACTATGATGTATTTTGTCAAAAGTGACTCCTGGAATAAAAAAGGTAGGGAAGAATTTAAACACAAAGTGGTAGAATATCGACAACAGTGCCAAATGGACCCCTCATTGTTGATAACTTGCAGTTGCACTTCTTCAAAGATGGCATGTTATTAATGACATGGTGTTGTGAACAGTGGTTAAACCACACGCACCATACTGTACCCCCTTACCACTGCTTAAAGCAGTTATTAACAAGCGGTAAAATAAATGCAAGTGGAAAAGGAGAAGATTTTGTCTTCCCCAAAAGATTTCTATTTATGGATGTGAAAATTGGCTTTTCATTTGAGCATATCTGTTGGAAAGTTTCAGATTTGATACTGGAGCAGAGAGTTCTAAGACTAATCATTTCATATGGAGTTTGATGTAGGATGCAGAAGAGGTTTCTACGGTCTTATCTTATTAATGTATTCACTTTTTCATTGTATAGACGAGGATGTAAGCAATGTCCTTCAGTGGGTATCTCCAAATAAAGCCAATTCATGGCAGCTGTCCCCAGTCCTGAAATGACTTGCAGGGCAAGTTACTTAGCTACTTCAACTAGGAAAGTAACAACATAATGACAGAGGGCATCTAAAGACATCATTGAGTCATTGCAATCTTTTTTTCATTTAAAAAGGCCATATAGGAGCATTAGCCTCGGCTTTATTAATTCGGAGCTGAACATCCTAAACGAAGCCAAGAGATGCCTGCTGTACCATTAAGCGATTTGGCTCCACTTCACCATCGATACTAACAAATTCTTCAGTCGCTTGACCCAGGTCTCAGTTCTGCTTGCTCAGACCTCCATTTTACAACATGGAATGGGCTGTCAGCTGGATGTTAAATGCCATAAAACACAGAGATTCAGTTTGAGGGGAAAACCTTTTTTTTTATTTTATGGCGACTGCCATTTGGCTATAAAGCTTATGTGCATTTTTATTGTCTTTTTTCTCTCGACTTCTCCCTCTTTGTGAATTTTAATTATATTAATTAATGCCTTGCTGAGTTTCAAGGGGTTTGCCCCCCTCCTCCTCCACCTAGAAAATAGTGGTGTGTACATTGACGTGAGCAACATGCAGAATTAATCCGGTTTAGTGAATTATCAAAAATCAAAGGAATCTAAACGTTATACAGCATCCCATTATCCCTGACAGTGAGAAGCTCTGTCTGCCAATCATAGTGATGCACAAATAACAAATATGCACATAAATGAAACTCTAAGGCAGTAGTTAGTATGCAGAAAGCATCAACATACCTTTTTCTTTTAATATTACGTGTACAGAGCTTGCCCAGGTTGAGGTCAGGGTTAGGGACAACTGGATGGGATCCCCTTGCAGAGACAAAACAAAGTCTCCTTCCTCTTTTGCCATCAGAATGCAATCCTCGCAGTCTTACAGCACATTAAGCACATTTCATGCTTGTCAGGAGAAGAGTATGCTCAAAGTGCAAATCTGCTCTCCCAGCGAACCTGATTTAGTGGAACTGTGGCAAAATGCTATTTATAACCTACTGCTTTGGTGGTAGCCCCTTCAACAACAAGAGGGAAAGGCTAAAGGCTTCTGCACCAAAACAGCAAAGGCTCCATTAGCCACAAGCTACTGGGTGATCCGTCTGGGTGATCATTGTGATTAGAATGCATACTCTGAGAACCATTTAAACTAATTCAAGTTTCAGTATGATTGCCTTGTCCCTTTTTGTCTGTAGTGTATGCACTATGTAGCTATGCTCTATGTTACTATTAAATGCCCAGACTTTTGTATGGGCATGCATATTAATGTTGCATAATGTGTATGATTTTGTACAATCCTGAAATGCTGATGTGTTCCTTTCTCACATTAAGCTATTATTTTGAACTCTGTCTTGTAGTATTTGTTAAAAAAAAATCCCTGCAACAGGTTACCAGTGGTAGCCAGCTAAGGCCTGTTGTTCAAAATACACACCATTTTTTTCTTAGAATATCCTTGGAGTTTTCCCTTCTTTTCAAAAGCAATTGGGCATAGAGCATTCAGTGCCTTATAATGTCACCATCAATTTGTCCCCACGTAGCAGAGAGCAAGAAAAAAAAGGCTTGTCCTTTGCATTTGAATGCCTGGCTCATTTGCATGCTAGAATCATCATCGTAGACTGGGAGAGCACCTCTCTGTCTTAATAATGTCTTTGATGAAGTGTGTATCTTTTAGATCTGGTTGCGGTATAAGTGAAAGATCAGGCAAGTATGAAATGTGTCCAGATGTTATTACCGCAGACAAATCTCAACCGTAATTAATCAACATGGCTGTGTTCACAGACCTTCTCTCCCTGCTTAGCTCCACAGCAGGTCAAACCAAAGAATCCACAGAGGAAACAAACTGGTTAAGTGGACAAAAAAAAAAAAAACGAAGCGGGAGAAGTTGGATGAATTCCGGGCCCAACAACGGTGATGCAGGAAGTGCAGCTTTTCTCTGAGCTATCCTCCTAGCATTCCAGGAGACACGATCTGGGCACTGCCTGTGCCGATTCCAATGGAATTGACAGTCTGCTCACAGTACTAATGGAATTGCTGAGCAATCTAACATGACAGGGGAGAGCGCGCTCGCGCGGTGCCAAGCTGACTGCAGTGAGGTTGCTGTCTGGAATACTAAATGCGCTTCCCAGACAAACCCATGTGCTGGCATGGGGCCTGGGGGAGAGGCGAGGCCTGGGAGCGCTGTGCACCGCTCACCTATAAAAGAGTGCTGAAGCCCGAGCCCCAACCACCACAATGCCCAGGAATTTTCGACAAGGGGAGGCAAAAGAAAGGGGTTAGATTCTGGAGACAGAGCTGAACACAGGCACACTCGTTTTACTGTCAGAAGCAACATAGATACATAGCAGTTGAAGAATACACAAGCGGAGAGGCGATCATATCAAGGAGAAACACCAAGTTTGAGGGACGCAGGAGATAAACCTTTAATTCACATAATGGATAGCAAAGACCTCTCCATGTTTATTCCCCTTCACACAGAGGAGATAAATCTTAAGTTCATGTAATGAATGGTAAAGACCTGTCCATGTTTATTCGCTTTCATATGGCTGCCAACTGATTTTATTTCCACCCGGTCTGTCTGGGTAGAGCCTTATCATCCTGTGTTTAAATTAATTCTGTTCTCTTCCGCTCTCTTTGCAGAAGCAATGGGGGATCGTGCTTTGTTGCTGTTTTCTTTATCTTAGTTTAATAAATAATTAATACAAAAGTGATAATAAAAAAGGCTTTCTGTCAGCATCAAAGGTCTCCATTTCCTATCTCTTCCTCCAGTCTGCCAGGAACAGCAAGCTGCAGGAGAGAGCTGACTGTGGACAGACTTTAAAACCAGAAAGCTAAGGCTTAAACGGAAAACCATTAAATGGATAACCCTCGTGGAATAGTAAATATTAACCCCCTGCATTAATACCATTGACTGGAGAAAATTTAATAGGTGAATGAGGTCTTTCCCTGAGTGTATGAAAGCGTACTCCCTTGTGATTGCCATGAACGAGATCGATATCTCTACAAACTTGCCCGCACACACGCACCCACAGGCACACGCACGCACACATGCACACACACGCACGCGTGTGTCAATATGTGTCTGTTCGTAAGTATATGCAGGGATGTGACGTATACTTTTGTAAAACTAGAAATATGAAACAAGAACAATGCCATTAATAGTGATCCCTTTAATGCAAACAGTATATTGAAAAGCATAATGCTTGGATGAAATCCAAATCCAACCGCATGCCAAAAGGCAACATTGAGGTCTATTTATTCACATTCCTTTGGTGTAATAAGTCTTGCTTTGTGTCAAGACCTAATCTGATTAAATGTGTCCCTGAGCTTGCAATAGGTTTTTTTTTCTGTTCTTGCACTGAACAATACAGGATCTACGCACTGCACAGTACATATCCATATAAATATGATATATAAATATGTATCATTATGTTATATTCTTCCAAATTTCCATTTTCTTCAGTGGTCATAATTACAATAAAAAATATATTTACAGCATGCTGTGTGGTATTGCCGTAATAAACATAAAAGGAACTCAGGTTCTTCTCTGAAAAGCAGTCAGTGCTTCATTATGCTACTGTTATTTCTCCTACCTTCTCTACAGGAACTTCGAATTAATTTTGTGCTTCTTGTGAAATGACAAAAAGCATCTGATATACAGTATACTTGAATATGTGCTTAGTATATGCATAGCACATCTAGCTGAATTTTCCCCTGGTCTATGTTGTGCTATTCATTTTATTTCTCAGGGAGCCATTCCAGGTGTCCTTTTAATGATTCACCAGTGAGGCATCACCTTCATCATCTCCGGAAAAATCTCAGGATTATTCTCCAAACAGCATGTTCATGAGAGCTGAGCACCCTTCCAGCATACAGATACAAGCTAAAGGTCTAGCTTTGCTGTCCAGATAACCACACTTCTCAACTTCAGAAAAGGGAGCAAAATTAAAGTACTTTCATTGTATCTATCAAGCCATTTCTAAGTGCTTAGAAATTGGTGTCGGCTTCAAAATGTCTTTTTTTTTTTAAATTATTTTAAAATGAGACAAAGGTATGCATTAGAGCTCTCCAGTGAGTCTAATTTGACCTAAAAACCTGCCATTAAGTGGAATTGTAAGATATGAGGGCATATAATCTTTTGGTAAAAATTGAAAGACATATGAGTGAATTCCAAAGGACATACTGGCAACCAATTGGCTGCAATTTACCTTCACCATGTTTTAAGCCCTCATTCAGTACCTCAAGGATAAGATGTTTTCCCAGACAACATTTGAACAGCACAGCTGCAGCTAATTATTTCATTTTGTTCATTACTGAGATGAGAAACAGCAAACAACGGGAGATAAGAAGACATTACCCACATCAGCACCACAAGTGGTCAGTGGAGAGTCAAACGTGGAACCACAAGTAGAGAAGGCCATCTGTTAAGCACCAACACAGGACTGAAACCCTCTACTGTCTCACGCTCATCCATCATTCATGCTCTCAAAAATGAGAATATTTACTAAATCTGTGTATATTCCAAGCAAGTCCTCCGTCTCTGCTGCTGGTGTCAGGAGTATCTCCACTGTGTGGGTCCTGGCTCCGCCAGTCCCCGAGCTTTGTCACCCATCCCTGCCCACCATCAAGTGATCCGTGATGCAGGCGCCCAAGAGTCAGGAGAGGGGGTGATGTGCGGTGACATTATGTCCCTGGCAAGATCCGCCACGCGCAGGTGAGGTGCCTGCCCTGGGCCAGCAGACCGAAACTGCGACGGGTGTCCCATTTAGCCCGCATCGTCACAGAAATGACAAAAGCATGGACAGCCTGAAAAATAAGGCCTTTCATGGAAAAAACCTCCATACTCCAACTGCTAGTATCGGTGTAGGCGATTTATATTGGTATTAGTAGCGTAGATTGTCATAAAACTTTCACTGCTTTTCATTTTCATCTTACAGTACTTAAAGTACTCCCAAATTTGCACATTTTTGTAATTATCAAAACAAAATAGCATTTTGTAGCACGTTAGAATAGTGGTTATTAACAGCTCATCGATGAAGCTGAAATTGTGGATTCATTTTTCAGACTGTTAAAAAGCATGTATCATACAGTGACAGATGCTTATTGAAATCAGTGTTGCATTGTTATCTAAGCAATAAATATTGAATTCACTCTGTGTTTATTGCTTAGTTGTAGGTTCTTTTCTGGAAAGTATAGTTAGAGTGCTGTGATTCTTGGCAGCTTTGTCTAAAAAATCAATAACATAATTTACCAATAAAGGTTTTGATCCTCCTTGCCAAAATCAAGGGCTTAGGCATATAGATCAAGCTGCTTTTTGATATGCAGTTCATTATATGTTTATTTATTGCAGAAATTATTGCCAATGTCATTTTATCATTTATTTTAATTTGATATAATTTTCCTAAAATAACATAGGTTTTGAGTTTGGTATTCATGATATTACTTCTATGTTCATTTAGTTCGTCTTCAATTTTTAATTGCTCAGATTTTGATCATTATTTGCCTTTTAACAAGCTACCTTTTTCAGTGTATGCAAAAGTGCTTATGAACCTATGTTCCTGTATAGCACACCTGAAGAAATAGCTAAAAATTTGTTACGCTGTTAGTTACTTATAGCATAGTTGTTATGCTCTATGGTCTTGCAAATTAGTTCCGGTATGCTTTACCTGTGCTATTGTTTATTTTGAGGGACTATGGAATTGTTGTTCCCCTGTATACCAAACTTACACCATGCATCGCTGTATGAGTCAGAATACTGGGCAGATGATGGATGGATTAAGAGGATCTGCAGGCTGAATGTTATGCATTTAGTTGAAATCTAGGATCGTGACATAAAAACACTCTAAACTGAGGAGTACATATTGTCATGACGTTCTGATGAAGGATTAAGGATTTCCCATGTTCAATCATTAGTCTCATATTTTAACAGAATCATCAGCACATTTTGGGTGCAAAACCCCCATGTATGATCAGTGTAGGACTGTAAATCATGTGCCATGAGAGCAAGCCAGTCATACTATGTAGATGCAATTTGCTCTTACAAACAAACACACCCAGAATCCCAAAAATGCAATATGCTGGGAGCAGCATTATAAATCATAGGTTTGCTGTTCTTCATTCTTCTATTAAAATATGGTCAGCTCAAGCCCAGATTTATGGAGCCAATCAATTTCCCTGCAGCCTGGTTTCCAGACCTGTCTCTGGGTTTGTTTCAGGAGAGCCATATCAATTATGTCTGGCCAGAAAGAGTAATATATAACAGACATGATTCAAATGCAACGGGACAAATGATTCTGCTTGCCCACGTGATGGACAAAGCAGGTGCATTTCGATTGGGTTAAGTCTGTCTTTTTATCAGTTGGGACATGCATTACGGAGAAAAACACAAATGAGAAGTTTCTATCAGTGAAGATTAAATCAGTGGGGATGGTCAATAAAATTTTATCCCAGCCAAAGGAATGCAGAACACTTTCTCGTGTACTTCATTACATTTTGTGAGCTGCTCACTGGTGTCCTGCTTCCATGAGATAGTTGTAAATATGCAGGTGTCAGAGTGGCCTGTGGTGGTGAGTTGGATAAAATATGGCATTTTTAATGCTGATTGTGTTGCTTACAGACATGGTACCAGGTAGCTGACTGCACTGCACAGTATGCAAGACTCTGCTCATGGTGACAAACTCTGAACTCTGCTAACATGGACATTGAGTTGCTTCTCCTATTCACAGACTTGCACTCCAGACAATATAATAGAGTCAGAGTAATAAGTAAAATAAATGCAAAGACAGATAAGGTCTTGCTGGTGGAGAAATATTCAACAGGCCTGGAGGGAAAAGGCAGGTGGACACCTCAGGCAGTAACATGTCCTCAGAAATAAGCAGTTTTTTGCATTCAGGCACAGCCCTGTGTTTAACCATTTGACAATATGCAGCCCTGTGGAGGGGCTCCCAAGTGTCTCAGCCAGCAAGGTGCTTGTGTTGAGTGCGCATGGAGCCCAGCAGCTGGTACACAACCAACTGTGTAAATGGTTGACAATGACCGGAAATCTACAGTGGTGGAACAAATTGGTTTCACCAGTCTCAGCCTGCCTGAAATTCACCAGGTGCCTGCGAGTTGCTCAGATGATGTCAGAAGAGTAGTGCCTATCCGCGAATGAGTGCCAACTTTACTGTGGTGCACCAAGTGACCTGCAGTGACATGTAGTTGGTTGTGTGTGAGTGTGCGAGTGTATCAGAGGATTGCATTCATGTGATACGACAAGCCTAATATATACAATCAGTAATTCCAAAACAGAGTTGCACAAAATGGTAAAAAGCATAAAAACATGTAATCCTGGGTGTGCATGCATGAGTGAATAACCGAGGTAGTAACAATTTATTTTATGGCACTCTATTTACCCAGTATTGACTAGTTAGTTTCTTATTAAATATATCAGTAACTGAGCATTACCAAGTGAGTACACATTACTGTCATCAGAGTATCCATCTACTTCCCTAGTAAATAGCAGTCTGTAAAATAAAGTGCTACCACTAAGCTGTTTATTACTGCACTCTAGAATATAATAGAATATAATCCTTAAAGGTATAAGCTGTGTGATATCATGCTGAGGTACATAAGCTCAATTGCAATGGAAAAAGAAATATATATATATAAATATATAAAAACTCATTATGGCATAAAAAGGTAAACCACATGAATAAAAGATGAATGGGGGCAGTTCGGTGGCATTGGTGTTAATTCCGGTCCTCCCAGAGTGTTAATGCCAGTCCTCCCAGGCTTTTGCATAAAGAGAGTGAGGAGGACAAGGTGTTTAACAGGAGACAGAGAGGCAGACCAAAATAGACAGAGAGGGGGGGGGGGGGGGAGAGAGAGACATAGTGTGAGACACAGAAAGAGAATGAGTGAGGGAATGAGACAGACAGAGAGAAAGTCTGGGCCCCACTCCAAATATCATGTCCGGTTTTTCATCTCATTTCAAATCAAGCCGCCACTTGGGAGTTGATTTGAAACATCGACCAAACAAAACAACAGAACACGACAGGGCTAGGGAGGGGGGTGGGTCAAGAAAAACTGGAAAGGAAGATGAAAACTGTCTGATACAGGCTGGCTCTTTTTATTCAGTGTTGCTAAAGCAGACTACCTCAGAACACAAGACAAGGGGAACAAGATGCACCTCCCCAGAGTGCTATTACCAACGTTCCCATTTTACAGGCCAGAGAATGAGCCTGAGTGAGAGAGGAACTAAAGAGAACAATGTATTTAACAATTGTACTTATTCTGTATGCCAGACTAAAGCTAAATAGACTAAACTATGGTTTGGATGCTGTCTCTCCAGATTGTCTCACAGTTTCCTATTTATATTTTTCACAGCGAGGTGATGTTAAATTAACAAAATGTTCACAGAGAGAAATTAATATTTAATGAATTGCCTGAAGCCTTACAGACCTGATCAAGAGGCTAGTTATTCACCTGAAACTTTGTTTGTTTGGAAAGTCCTCCTTAAGCAGTTATTTTGGGCAATGTTACATTTCCTTTACAGTTTATAAAGAAATCTGAATCCCTTGCCAGCTCTCGAATAGATTCATTCCGTACTATTTAATTTCGGGAACAAATTCAAGTAAGCAGTCTTATTTTTAGAGTGAACTGCCCCCTTGATTGCATTCATCTGCTCCTGTGTGATGAATCATCTGGGTACAGTCTCCCCCCCGAGCATCTGAGAGCCCTGGATTTTTTGGAATTTGGGTTGAAATTTGAAATTAAAGTCTAATCCTTGGATTTCTGGATTGCAGACAGGATGGCAGGTGGAAGGAATCCCTTGGAATAGATGAATTAACTGCAACAAAGAAAGGATGTAGACACAATGTCTTCTTCTGGCTCTTCATAGGAAAACAGGTCACTGGATGAGTATTCGCAAAATTACTTCTCAATCTGCATAGTCTTGTTTGTGTTGTTTCAATTTTAGCTATTAGCAACAGTTTAGAATATATTGACACACGCAGGAGGACAGAGTGAGGCAGACCGCGAGGTTACCGTTTGACCGCTATTCAGAGCGAAGCTTGATCAACCTCTCAACAGCTCTTGTAATGTGAGCTTCCAGGAGGCACAGGCGTGGGCCAACACAAACACTTTCCCCCTTATCAGGCGTCATTGAGTATCCATCTTTTTGTAACCTTTTCCAGAAAAAAAGGGTCTGCCCTTTCAAGTTAATCTGCACTCCCTCCAGCCCGGGCCTCTGCACTGAAGTGTTCACAATGCCTGAGGCATAAAACTAAACAGAAGCTGTGGGAGCATGTTAATAAGGGCCTCCTTGAAGTCAGACGCAGCGTCGCAGCAGGCCCCCGTCGGCCACCCAGCGGCATTAACTCTCTCCACAGACAGACACGCATGCCAAGGGACGCTACTTTGGGCTTTTTGCTCTACTTTTCGATAACCCTTTCATGTGCGTTTTAAACCAGATTCTAAAGCTGCTCCAACACAGCAAGTCCCAGAGATCATATTTGGCTGGGGTGACATTTTTATCAAGAATGAAATGGTTTAGTCAGAACTTGTTGTTAAATAAATAATAGTAGAGCAGATGCAAAAGGGAATGAGCGTTGTACACAATAGCTTTAGGTTTTAAAATTATTTTCAAAAATAAAACTCTGGGGGCAGAGATTTCAAACATTTAGCTGGATTCATTGTCCCAGGTTGTAGGAAGGGCAAAGTGAAGCTTCATTAATCCAAAAAGTAGGTGGAGCTAAAGACTTTCAATCAGCCATGGTGTTTTTGTTTTGTTTTGTTTTTTTAATGTGGAACACAAAATGAAAACTTTTGATTGATTCATTTGTGTCTGTGACTGACAGCATATGGTGGCTCATTATTGTTTGCATGGAGCCACACTCCAGCAGAACGAGTTTCTGTTTTTATTTTAAATGAAAATGTTCCGCAAAGAAAGCTGGTCATTGTAGCCAGTGTCGTCTATCAATCTAGAATGGCAATGGCAATGTTGAATGGCAATTTTATACTTCATGAATGTTTATATGGAGGGTTGTCCATGATATCCATAAGGATGACAGTCCATCAGTTGTACTGGACAGGCAGCTGGACAGATCCACTAAAGGCCTCTCTGCTGGTCACAACAGAATCAAAGGCATTCAGGAGAGGGTAGTTCCTACATTTGACAATGCTGAGAAACACCTGCACTCTCTCAGAACACACAAAGTGAGGCAGACAGGAAGAACACACATGAGGGGTTTGCCAGAGGGAAGTCTGGGGTCAGGCAATGCAAGGTGCATCAGAAACATGAGATTAAGTTCATTGGGAGGCAGGGTGCCTGGCAGCAGGAGTAGTTCATGGTGCCTTTAAGTCTAGTAGTGTCTTGGTGATCAGGCAAGGAGGTCATGGGTTCAGCGGAGAACCAGCAGTTCGCAGAACCACGATGGTGAATTCATCATGTGGGCACGAGAGCTTTACCTTGCAGACCTTGTGCTGAGTTGAAGTAGTGATTACATTTATTGTTGGGGGGGGGGGGGGGTTGAATGCCCTCCCCTTCACAGAGAAAGGTAGGGTCTTTTCAGAGTCAGGTAGGGTCTCCTATCAGAACGCTACCAGAGTCCGCAGTTCCATTGTTCCTGCTGCACTTACATAGGACTACATCAAAGGCTACACTCTGGAGTTCAGTCACTAGTCAAAAACTCGTGCCTCCATTTGCTGCTCTATCTAATTGGACAAAGGAAGCCCAGGTAGATAGTGTGTGACAAAGAACGTGATAATCTCCAGTAACCTCCAGGTAACCATTGCGGGAGCTCCCCTTTGAAATACTAGGAACCTCAGAGGCATTGAATGCTGGACATGGATGGCTGCACCAAGTTACCTGTGCTGTCTTAAATTAAGCTCAGGGCAAAATTCCTTTTCAGGTAGCATAGTTTTGCTTTATGGTTTTATGACAAGGGTGAGGGGACATTCAGAGCATTTCCTTAGGCTAGCCTTTACCACATGGCCTGGGCCATATGCGGCACATAAATAGAAGGGAAATACTTGCAGTTTAATTAAATTAAAGTCATCCCATTATTTTCTACAAATTCATGCTCTGAGAGTTTCAAGAGTGTATTAGACTGATGAAAATAAAACTGATTCCAGTTCAAACATATCAGGCGTCCATAAACCCTACTGTATCATACAGAAATGTACCCAGATGGACAACATTTTCTGTTTCATCATGTAAAATAAATAAAGCATGAAAGATAGTACCTTTGGAAAAAAAAATATTGTCACTTCTCATTGATAATATTCATTTATACAGGCATCAGCTCCAAAACAATATGGAATGAAATGTCTGTATTAAGTTGTGTCTACAACACTTCAAGCACTGGAGACTAGTTCATGTTTACTTTACTCTGTGTATGCGTAAAAAACACAATTACACAAACGGCATATACCACCGCAGCTTTCTTTGGAATCAAAGAGTTACACACCTGAAAGCATGCTGAAGTGAACAATAAATGCTAAAGTACAGAGTGTTTAGGACCCCTGCAAAGCTCTCTGAGGCATCAGACATTTATTCCAAAAAGGTGTTTCCATACTAGAGAGTTCTTGATTACACAAGGGGGGGGTGCGATGAACTGCAGAGGGTGGTCCTTACATAACCACTACATTCTGCCCCCCCTGGGGGAGATTAATTTTTTGAGGGATATGCTTGGCTCTTGTGTCTTTCTCATGGCATTTGAAGCACAGTGGGAGGGCAGAATATAAACTCACATCTTATTTTCAACACGTCAAAGTAAAGCACGGTCCACCTTCATGCTTTCATGGTGGCAGATGCTATGTATTGTGACACAGGTTTCTCATGAAAAAACCTCGTGATAATTTTTGAAGTAGATAAAATTGCTGAAAACTGTTCAATCTCTGTGGTGATGTGATGCTCATCTCCAAGTTGCCTAATGTACAATACATACACACAGACAGTACTGTCAAATGCAATAGATATTAAAGTGTGAATCAAGTAAAGTCCCCAAAGTCTCTCAACTAGCTGTTGGAGAGTGTGAAGCCTTGCCTAAATGTATGCATAATGTTGTTTTACAGTTGTCTTTTCACGGGAAGTCAACACATTGGCCCAGCTGGCAAGAGCATACATTTGAGAAGGTTAAACATATTTCATACGACAAAAATTCATTAAAATGTGCATAACCAACACTGTCTGTCTGCAAAAAGAAAGAATAGCAAGCTATTAGTTGGTTGTAACTCACCAATAAAAAGGTTTATCACTCACTTGGCCGGTGAAAGACTGAAAACATGTCTGAAAACATAAACTGTGTCGGGGGATATCTTCTGAATTGCTAGTGATTTTGTTGCACAGACTTTGAGGATTAATTCTGACAATTAGCAAAGCTGATCAGCAGAGAGGGCGACAGCCTCAGATGACATATTGCCATTGCACCATAACCAAAATACGTCACCTGATTTAATTCAGTGACTATCCACCATCCACCTGTGTAAATAATAAATTACCGTGAATTTGAAGGAGAGATTTCTCAGAGAATAACCCCAGTGTCCAGGACAGGACTTGAACCTGCAACCATCCAATTATAGCTCCCATTCTTCCATTGCCACATGCTGGCTAGCACTAATAATATAATGATGCTGTCCAAACATATTTACCTGCTTATGATTATTATTATTATTATTATTATTATTATTATTACTAATAGAAGTGCTACTACTAATAATAATAATAATTTTATATACATAATACCATTTATCTCTATTGCCTACAGCTTTGATACAGTGCAGACTGCATGCTGTACTTCACCATGAAAGATAAAATACAGACTACAGCAATAAAATGCAGGAAGCAATAAAAGAAAAATGAAAATCATAAAATTACAATAGATCCTTAAAAGCCTACTTGAAAAGTTGAGTTTGGAGGCGTGCTTCAATAAAACTGTCAGCACGCATGTACTGTACAGCATTTCGGTTTTGTGTTTGCTGGTGTTTCTGTAGTCTTGACTGGAAAGACAGCCTTATTCAGGGCAGAGCAATTCCACCTTACAGACAGCCGATGTTTGTTTTACCTGTAAAGTGGGGCGGCAACTGTCTGACAGTCTGTTTTAATGCCTATCTTAATATTAACATTGTACCAATCAGGTCAGATTAAAGCAAATGCATGAACAAAGCATAAAGTGCTGTTCAGAGTTCACCTCTTTGGACATAAAAGCAGCTGTACCTGTCAGAGTCAGATTGCTCAGGTTGGCTGAGTGCACTTGCAATGCCTCGGTGGGTGATTTCACTTTGCACACTGTGGGGATAGCATTTGAGATCCAGCGCTCAGCTTGGTTTTGCACAGAGCATCATTGCAAAGCCCCTTTGTGTTGCCACTGAAAATGAATTCGTAGGTAAGATCCTGGTCACATATGAATGCATTACATTGTAACACTGGAGACAGCGATGTTCCAATGGACACTGTGGCACTTATCATGAATGGTATTAAAGTTTTATTATCTGTGACAGCAGGGGGCATCCCCATAAACAGTCATGTCCTTGACTCACTCATTCACTCACTCATTTCCTCAGAAGTGAACTGTACTACCTCACATTTCCCCTTGCATGTGGAAAGTATTTGCTGCCATTCAACAGGGCCTATTCGCTTTTTGCTTTTAAAAGTCTGGGAGCAGCTTGTAAATCTTTGATACAAGACTATCTTTCAGCGATTACACGGAAGCCTAGCATGCCTAGCATCTAAGCATGCTCTAACACAGAGTCTTTTTCAGAGAGTATGAGGTGTATTATGCAAAGTGAGGCAAACTATATTACAATTTGTTGCAAGAGTTGAAGTGAACAGGAGTTCTGTTTTTCTCCAGGCAGATTTGGTAGCTTTAAATTTCAAAGAACTTGAAAGATCTTGAAAGATCACTTGAGAGAAATTGAAAAAGAAACTGGGGATGGATTTGGATCTGGAACAAAGTTGGAAGTTCCTTAAATTACAGATGAGGAGCAGTCAAAGGTTTCTTTTCTTTTCTTTTTTGAGAGCAAGAGAAATAAAATGCGTTTTTCAAAATCAAATATCCGTATTCAAATCTCATAGTCTCAGAACGTATAAGGAAATGGTGGCACTGAGGCATTTAAATGGATTTTATTGAAGCTCATTTTCAGATTAACAGCACCCAGTTCTAAGATTTAAAGGCAACTCCAGTGTCACTGCTGTTACAGTAAAGACATCATCCGAACAAAGGATTGATCTCATTCTGGAAGCTATTGTACTCAACATCAGCCACAGAAGAAGATTAAAATAGTTGTAGGATATGAATATCTGTTTTTTTAAGATCTTGTGAATGGTTAATATTGTTTAATTTGGTTTTACAAATGTACCACACACACACACACACACACACACAAAACACAAACACAGAGCAATGATAGCTCCCAATGTGATGAGTGCATGAATGAAAATAAAAAATATATATTTCTAAATAATGAAAAAGCCACAAAGTGTCTTTACAACAGTGGCTTTCTTGCTGCTGTCAGACAGATTTGATGGGTCAAAATTGCTCTGTTATCTAAAATGTGCTCTCCCTCCACAACATGCTGTTATCTCTGTATGGCATTGTTCCTCTGTATCTACTCTGCTAGCTAGGAAAGCCATGCAGTGCACTACAAACAAAAAAAAAAAATTCAATAAAATGCTTTTCAATGGTCATTATATCCAGCTCATTTGGACTGCAAAAAATAATTCTAACTATTGTAAATGATTATATGCATTTACATATAGCCACTGATCTAGTAGCACAGTCATTTTAAAGCAATTTTGTGCGACAGTGATTGTTTATCACATTGTTTTTCACCTGCGATGACTCATGTGATGTTGAAAATGTTCGGTTTGGCTCTGTAATAGCGGTGTAAAGTGTGCCTGTATTTTTGCATCACCAGTGGTGCACTCATGATGCATTCATTTACTTCAGAAAATCTCCGGTCAGTATCTCGATCATTTCAAGCCATGTAAACGTTTTCCTTTTTTTTGCAATGTACCAGACATGTGAGTCTTGTATGATGTTCAATCAGATGTCAGTAAACATAAAACAAAAAGAATTTTTGCACAATAGATTGTAAAAGTCCAAGACCAAATTTGAGGCTATTTTTAATTATATATCCTCTATATTGGAAATATAATTGAAATATGAACTGATATATTATTACATTTATTTGATTACAATCACTTAAATGTGTTTAGTTATGTGTTGTATTGTACTGATTTTATACCACTATTTATGTAAATAATTATTGTTTTGTTGAAGACAAATAAAAGACAACACTTTTATATAGCTTTCAAATTTGTTTTTCCCTGGTACTCAACTGACACTTTTTCACATTACAAAGCAATCAGACGCTTTGACATGTCTGGCATGATTTTTATATGAATATTATCCAGATAATCTATGGTATTACTTTGACAGCAGTTGCTCAGCTAACATATTTTCTTTTGGAGGAGCAATCAAGAAAAATAATTTTTTAGTAAGCAGAAATTCTTTTACTTCATAAAAAAGAGCATTTCAAGTTTTGCACAACATGGTAAGGGCTGATGGTATTTTCAATTGTATAACATAGTTCTAAATTAAGTGATACATGGCATGTGTGTATAACTATTACATCTGTTGAGTAATAGGCCTTGAACTAAGGGGAGTCCAAAACATCAGAAAACATGGCATTGCTCACAGCATTTAAAAAGACCCAATTTTAATACCATAACAATGTAATCTGAGCTCTGTAGCACCACCTGAATGTGAATATGCATTTAATCCAGTGGAACCCATGCCAGACGTACAGTGACAGCATTGCTTTATGGTCAATATTTCAAAGCACGTGATGTGTACTCTCCTGCGCACTGTTATGCAGATTGCAACCTCAGCAGAAGGAATTCTTCTATTATCAGAAGTGACAGGGGTCATCAAGGAGCTAACTCCACAACATATCTGGGTCAGCAAGCAGAGTACAATGTGTGTACACTAAGTCAAAGCTGATCTGTGTTTTGCTGCTGTAAAGCCATTATAGTCATGGAAAAGATGCAGTGGTTTTGCATATCCTCTTTCTACTGCGCATATGCTATCACATCAGCTGGCTCCATACGTTAAGTTATTATATAAATATATATGCTGTGAGGTCCACATCTATTCTGCATTGTTTCTGGAAAAATGGGGCGTGCGTGGGAGGAAGACAACTTGGTCAGATGTTTGGAGACAGGCTCTAAAGCAGAGCAGCATTTTGACAACCATCCCACCATTGTCTTTTCTCTCTGTCTCTTTGTCCCTGTCATTCTCCTCTCTCTCGGTTTCTCCCCTGCGGTTGTGTGTTCAAATGTTAGCATTATAAATGGCCCATTCTTTTAACAAGTCTAAGATTTGATTTGTTCTATAAGTGCAACGTTGGTGGATTTATGTCCCCCTTGACTCAAGTTTCAGCACGAGGCTTGTTTCTCTGATATATATCCCTGCCCTGTCAGAAGCGATTTGGCAAATCCATTTTCATAAACTCCACTGCAGAGAGCACTGGTGGGTCCTGAGAGGAGGGGAAGTGAAGGGGTTTTTTTATTATTATGTTATTTTTGGATGTTAGTTTTCCAGTTAAGCTTTGAAACCTTCCCATGACATTATTTTTTTTAGGCTTTATCACAGTTCTGATGAAGCGGAATCTTGACATACTGCACAATGCAAATGAATAAATAAGCACACAAAAATATTGAACTGAAATGGCATTATAATTATTATTTTATTTTATTGTTGGTACCAATTGCACAGAGCTTGTACATTGATGAAAGCACGGTCTGTGATGAGAGTCTGTTCTCTGCTTTTCACATGCTGTCAAAGCAAAGAAGCAGAGTTACTGAAGATTCTTTCCTGAAAAGTGTACAGTAGACAAACACCCTTTCATGATCAGGAAAAGTGACACTTCACTTATTAAGCTACAGTATATAGCACCGTACATCAAAATCTGTTACATATAAACCCATTGTTAAAAGCACTCTGCTGTCATAACAAAAACAGTTTGATTGTTCAGTATGAAAGAACAACTATAATGCTTAAATTCTGAGGGTCATTTAACTCCCTGTCACCGTAGTTCAGAGAAAGTAATGGTGTGAGTCATTTGAAAAAGAAAGAAGAAAAGAAAATGCCTGAGCTACTCCTGCAGTCATTACTTACAGAAGAAAAACAGACTGCTTCCATTGACTGCTCACATTTGACACACTAGATGTAGTTGTGTGGGTGCATACATATTGCATGTGTGTACATATGTACGGCGTTGGTGTTACTTATCTAAGTGCATATGACATGTATCAACACATGTCATGATTAATATTTACATACTTCATAATAGTGTCAAGTCATGTAAACTGTCAGGAATAATTATGAATGGTCATGACAGATGTTTCACGTTTGTGTCAGAATTACTTTAAGCTTTGTGCTTATTTGAGGTTTACTGACCGCCATGTTGCTCTGGTTTAAGAATAGGACCTCCTACCTTGCACAAGCCAGACTCGCCTCAACACTTTTCACTCTTCTGTTTGTGTAAATCCCAGCTTGTTATTGTGAGGCACCTCTGGATTCTACTCTGCCTTAAGGTCTTTTGTGAAAACATGGACGAAATTGCCATTGGGATTTCCAGAGTACACAGTGTATTTCTTTACACTGATAAATAACCTTTAAATGGCCCTACAAATGCCACAGCGGATTTCAATCAATCTTTTGAGCGGGTATCTTTTAACTTTCTCTGCCTGAATGACTTTGCAGTCATGCTATTTCTCCATTTTCTGTTGAAAGACTGACATTCATTTCACTCCCATCATACACTCATGAACACAGTGTAACTGCAGAAGCATCTGTTGCCTACTAAGACAAGCTGCTGGTGTGATTTCACAGACATGCCCTGGGACTTTTCCTCCTGGCCTTGCAAAGGTGACCTCCCACTTCCATTCGTAATGGGCATGCATTATTTCTTTTTTTTATACGTAAAAAGCATAAGTGATGGCCAATGAAATCCCCTATCAAAGGAAAAGCATGGTGAGGGTTGAAATTTACTTTGAGACAAAGTGCTTTATAAGTAAACTCAATAAGCACTAAAAGGCATGCATAGAGGTGTGAACCCCACAAAGAGGACTCCATAGTAAAGACCAAATCAGTGCAATGACTTCTAAAAGCAGGAACAATTACTGAAGTGCACATTAAAATGGAAAGCACGTAAGTAAAAAAGCTTAATTCGCATAACAAAACATTTACATTGGGCTATGGCACATCAGATGTTTCTTTTCAAACTACTTAAATATACATTTGCAAAATGACAGAAGTTCTGCAAATGCAGAGCATGATTAGTCTGGATACACGCCCTGAGCATAGCATGCTCAAAGCGTTGGCTAACTTCAAACATGAAATAATTTTACTTGCATTAATTATTTGTTTATGTCTTCCTGATAA
Source organism: Megalops cyprinoides (assembly GCF_013368585.1). Lineage (NCBI taxonomy): Eukaryota > Metazoa > Chordata > Actinopteri > Elopiformes > Megalopidae > Megalops > Megalops cyprinoides. Next base: position 10,470,380 of record NC_050586.1, read on the forward strand.
ATGCTGCTGTATTGGGTACAAAGGTGCCTTCTCATTATGTTACCATATCTTTATTCTCAAAAGTTCTCGTAAGGCATAATGATTTATAATCTTCAGTTGCCCAGTTTCAGAACTGCAGCTCTGGTACGACTCATCTCTGTCGTTCAACTCAAGAGGGCAGAATGTAGAAAGCAACAGAAGGTGTCTTTGTTTTTCTTGCAATGTAGACTGATATCAGCACACAAAACACAACTGCATGCAAATATTATTTCATGACAAGGCATGATGTCATGATTATGATCTCAGGACAATTTTATTCCAGTTCTCTTCACTCTCTAAAATATTTTTTTTTTTTCCTTTTTTCTCCAATTGGCTCTCACAGCTTTTCTAGTTTTCAAACTGTTTATAATCTTTATGAAAAATATTAAATAAATGGAGGCACTAGTCAACTCTCCTTAATCAAGGCTGATATAAAATATTGTCTGTGATAGAAACAGCTTGTGGACTTTGGATAAAGTAGAAAATTAGCATTAAACCATGTCAGGTCAGAGACCCAGCAATTAAAGCCATACATCCTCTACCAAAAGCAACAGACCTCACAACATCAAAAGGTCACACATATTGAATATGGGTGCAGAGACTTAATTAAGGACTATTGTCTACAGTTCTTAGCTTGGGCAGTAAAACTTACCCAAAAGGGACCAGCAGCATACAATTTACATCTTTAAAGGTTAATCTTCTTATGCCATCATATAATTTATTAATATATTACATTTGAAACAAATGACAGCAAATGTTGAAGCTATCAATCTCAGCATCATTGCTCTATGAATGTTCCACTTACTGAATTCACTTAAAGTCATTAAAAGTATGTATATTACTGAATGATCTTTTATGAGTAATTAAACACCCATTTGGTATTAATGCATACATTTAGCATTGAGTAACTGCAAATATTCCACTATTAGCCATTTTTAGTCCACTTTTAGTCTTTGTCAAGTCATTCTTGTTTTAGGGCACCCTAATTACTCTTATAATGCAATGCCTGGCTCACAGATTAGTATTATACATATAAAAGGTGTAAATTCTCCTACATTTATTTAACTGTCATTTAAAATAATCCTCTATCTGTGATGTATTACTCACCTATAAAACACTGAAAGAAGAATGCATGTAGATATGGTATATGTTATCTCTGGCCCGTTCTGCAAAATAAATCTATGCCAACAGGGACTACCACTTCCATAACCACACAATAGCAGGCGAAGTTGAACTTCACTGTCCAGCAGTGACTTGGTATAGGGGAACTGCAAGAGCTGTCAGAAAATACACAGTGGAATCTGGATCTACCAGGTCTAACACAGGGTCATCATTGTTTGTTATGTATAAACTGAAATGCAACTATCAATACTGCCAGGTTTCTAAGAGAGAGAGTTATAACCTTCTTGGGAACTTGCACTGTCACTTTCTACCATTGTGCTTTAGACAGTAAGTACAATGGTTGTAAAGCTGTTTCTTTTTTTCTTTGTAAAGCTGTTTCTTTTTTTTTTGGGAAGGATTCTGCATGTGCTCTTGCTGCATACATGAAAATGTTGACAGTTTGTATGGTTTGTTACACGTTCACTTTTCAACTGAATATTCATATTAAACTGGCATGGCAGGCATACAGTTTGCCAAGATACAGGTTGACGAAGCCTACCTCGTACCAATACAGTCCTGAGAGTAAAACTCTTTTCGGGGTTTGCCACAAAAACAACTACAATGCCCCTGAAACCTGACTCACTACAAACATTCACCTCTGTGACATCTGGCATCATATAAGCATATAAGAAAGTGAATACAATCCTACATGGCTAAACAACAAATTATTTGTCCTTTAGACCATTTTCACTTTCTTCCTCTTTTTCCTTCTCCATCTCTTTTTCCTACATCATTATCTCTGTTAATAATGATTACATTAAATTATTCTCATTTAGCAGACGCTCTAATCTAGAATGACTTAAATAGGTTACAATTTTACCATTTACACAGTTGGAGATTTACTGAAGCAGCAGTAGGTTAAGTATTTTGTGAAAGGGTGCAACGGCAGTGCCACAGTGGGGAATCTAACCCTGTTGCTTACCACTATGCCACACTGCTGCCCCCAGTACACATTCACAACACAAACTGAAATTGATAGCTTCAACATTCGCTGATTTTTCTCTCCAGCTAGTAAGAAAATAAGGCTGACAGATTACTCTTGCTTGCTATCTTGCCAGCTAGCTTATTTTATTTCCAATCAATATAGCTAAATCAATAGCTAACTAGCTTGCTAGCTTGATAATAACATTTGAAACCTGTACTGCATCCTTCTCTTGATATGAAGATTAACCATCTATAGAGTGACCAAGTCTGGGCTTAACACCCTGTTAATAAACAATACTGCCACCATTTTCTCTGTTCTCTGTATCAATTCACATCCAAAGTATCATTCCAACCCATAACATACAGAATATGAATTCTGCAATTGAACTTACAGATTTCAAAATGAAGCCAAGTCAGCAAAATTCTAGCATCAATAATATAAATGGCATAAGCATGGTGTATTCGAATGCATACTGTTAATACAATAATGTTAAGCACAGTAGGAAGATGATGATAACACCAATAACAATAATTAGCATAAGGATAATTGTTATGATTTCTCAACAGCTGTGGTATAAGAGGTAAACAGATGTATGGAAATGATATAGGGGTTTTGCTGTAAATTAACTACTGGTCTTCATATTGTCTGGTATTGTCAGTGAATTCTTATGTACTTTGATAGGTTGTAACATTATCGTAAGCATAAAGCAAATTATATGCATACATACAGTATGTGTATCAGTTCTGGCAAGTCAGTTGTTCAAATGTGGTATATTACAGTAATTGAAAAGATGTATATTCCTTCACAGTATGGTATGTGGTACTGACAGGTAAGTTTTCAAACTCGAGAGGTGTGTGTTGTGTGTGCCATGTGCCTGCTGGTGCTTAAACCTCTAACTCACTGCTGTCCTGCCCACCTTTGTGCCACCTTTTAAATGGCGGTCATCTGTGGAAGGGGATCCCTCCCTCTCTCTCCCATGCACTCTTAGCTCTAAGCTCAGGACAAGATTGAGCTAAAGGTTTTTCTTGCCAGCAATATGCATCCTATTCCTGGATAAAACAGGCAATTCAAGTCTCAGAGCAAGACATCTCAAGGTTAGAGCACAAGGTAGCCAGCGGAAGTGATTCAAATCTTCACAGCATTTTGTCTGCTAAGAGGCAGAAGCTGTCCTCCATCCTACATGAACGGGCTGAAGGAGGCAATGGTGCAAGCACAGTTTGTCGCCCTGAGAGACATGGATGCACCAACCTCCTTATTTCTTAATCTGGAGAGAAACAAGGCTCCAGGAACTCAGATGCACTGTTTGCAGACTCCTTATGGCGGGGATACTTCTGATCCTGCTGAGATGTGGGGGTGTAGTGGTCAGTTTCTGCTCAGGGCTGCTCACCTCTGGGGGTGGACTGTCCCTCAGTGCACTGTGGAACTGTAACAGAATCTGTTTTCATTGACAGCTGAGCAAAGAAGAGTTGAAGGTCCCTGTGCAAGAGTGCCATTGCTAAATGGACGAGATCTTCAGTGGCAGATTGTGTCCTATATAGTTTTGCCTCTTTAAAAAAAAAAAAAAAAAACTGATGAATGATAATGTTGTTGAGTTTTGTATTCTACCGTTTTAAACAAAAGAGGCTCAAAAGTCAAAGTCTCTGTCTCCGTGTTCCACCCTGTGCTGCAGGGTGTTCTGGACTCTCCCTTTTTCTTTCTTTGTTGATCTGTCATCTCGCTTGAATCCACCTGTCATCATGACACTGCCGTTTAGTACTGTTTAATAAGTTATATTACTGGTTGCTCTCTGGTTTTGTGAGACTTTTGTGTCACAACAGTGGAATGTTAGGACTGTTCGAGGCAGTAATGAAAAGATACAAGGAACGTATGAGCAAGCATAGACATATCACATCTGGAGTGAACTTTTTCAACAATGCTATATTACACAAATACAGAAACTGTTTTGAGCTCTGGCACTTTTCTGCATTCAAGACTTGGATATTTTATGTGAAGACTATATTATCTTCAGATGGTAAGTACTTAGCATGTGAGGGTAACTTGGCATTTTTGTAAACTAAAGGTGTCTCTTTTTTGTGGAGATTTAATGTACAGAACAAGGCTATATATCCCTTTGTAAAACCGTTTGGGTACAGAAGGATCACATTTCAAAATCCATGTACAGTGTTAGACTAAATGAAACTGACTCATTAAGCCCTGTGCATTTTTAAACATACCAGAAGATAAGCCGACAGAAGAAAGACATTAAGGATCAAAGCTGTTTTCTATTTTTGCTGTAGGTTTTATAAGCTCAGTTATCTTTATTTTGAAATTGCTTCAAAATAGATTTATTACAGCAAAAGTAGAAAAAAAAGTCAGAAAATTTTTATTTAACAAAGTATGAATTAATTACCCGATCCTGCATTTATAAATAAACCATATTTATGTGAAATATAAAAAAATCTATTTAGGAATATTAACAGAATATTAAACAGCCTCATCCTATTCAAAGCTGTATTGCAACAATAGCCAGTATCAAGATACAATATTTTGTACTATTTTAACGTACTGTAAAAGACAAATTTCTTGTTTCTTGTTTCTGTTGTGCAGTTCTTCCAAATGATACCAATTTGTGGCATTGTTTTTTTTCCTTCCCACTTGTTTTGTACACTCAGAGCATTAGGAACCAGAAATAAAGTTTGCCAGTGTGCTCTGAAAATAATATTTGCATCCGGGAATATGAGTGTGACTCACTCCTTCTGTTGTGCTAATGAAAGGATGGGAAACTGTGTGCTAAACAACGTTTCTGTGTTGATTACGATCTCTGCACAGCGACTGTTTCGACAGTTCCCTTTTCAGCTTTTGCATAGCTTTCTGCATTCTCCTGTAAATATTTTGTTGTTTTTTTATCACAAGGGGGACTGGGTTTAGAGAATCCCTCTCGGGGCTGAGGAAAGAGGATGGAGCGACAACTCAGGATTACAACTCAGTATAGGCCTCAGTGAGAGAAAGACAGAGGGAGAGATAGAGAGAGAGAGAGAGAGAGAGAGAGAGAGAGAGAGAGAGAGAGAGAGAGAGAGAGAGAGAGAGAGAGAGAGAGAGAGAGAGAGAGAGAGAGCGAGCGCTCAGTTTCAGGGCAGCTGGCGTGGAACTGAGCAATACTGTCAGACCATGGGGTCAGCTGTCAGGGGAAGCAGTCAGCACCAAATCCAACAGAGAACACTTTTACCTCACGAGGCCTCATGCCGCAGTCTCTGGTTCACCTCGAGTCACCTCCTCAGTGAAGCCCACGAGGCCTGCCACCGAAAAGACCAGCTGATGACTTATTTTGAAAGAAATTCCCCCATGATCACGATCTGATCCTGAGCATAACATATTGGAAAATTAAATCAATTGCAGATTTATAGCACAGTTTAGATTGTTGTGCCTGTAAAATTTTATGCTTTGTTTTAGTTTAGAACACAGATTTTTCCTTGCAGCCCTAAGCCCTAATGTGGGGAATATTGCATAAACTTTAGACACTATAGCTGAATTAGAGTAAACCACTAATTAATATGTATTCTGTTAAGTTATTTATATCTAGCCATCTAAATGATTTGCTCTCATTTTATCGATGAGAAATTTATGAAAATATGTCTTCATGAGAACAAGGCAGAGCAACATGACAAAAATTACGCTGACCTCCGTAATCCATCTGTTATTGATATTGCTGGCTCAATAGAGATGACAGAGAAAAAACGGTGCTAAGGGGAGACAAATGTAAAAACAATTATTAACAATTATTCTCTCACGACATACTTTCCATTTTCTCAAGGTCATTTGTAGACAGGTGTTCAATTTTAAAAGTAAATACCGTAGTTCTATCTATTAATCCATTATCTTTGTGGCATGGAAGTGTGGGATGTTTTACCATTAGATCGCTGTTGCCTCAAAGTGGTTCCTACAATGACCAGAAATATTCCTGGAATGCAGTGTTAAACAATGTTATTTGCTTTTTCATTAGGCTTGTATTGGACAGTATGCAGTCAGCACCCTTTGAAAACCTGGGAACAAAACAAAAGTTGCATTTAGAAGCCACTTTAAACTATAGCCACATTATTCCCTTTGTGTAAATGGTTTCTCTGGACTATAATTTGTATTTCTTCCATCGAGCATCGAACATTAATTGCTATTCCCCTGTATGAGAAAATACCCAAATTGCCATTCAGATAAAAGATGGATTTCTTATGAAAATGTAATTCTGAAATCAAACATAAGTACAAGTAAGGCATGTAGATTAAGCATTCTCTTTTAAGAAATTTTAGTATTCTTAATCTTATATGAAGATCGTCAGACAGACAATTTTTATGCTATGGAACTGAGCCAACAGGGCACTTTTTTCAGACACAGAATGTAAAAAATGATGTCTGGTGTGTGGAGGGGTCAATGGAAACAGGATGGCAGAACATAAGATTTGAAGATAAAATGATTTCCATGTTGTGTGTGTGCAGGACACACTTGTACATCTGGTCAGTTTAATTCGTCAACCCTCTGTTTTCTTTTACAGATGATCTGGTGCACATCTGGTGACCCTTGTCTGAGCTGATAAGCTTCTATGCGTTGAGCGCACATATCTCGTAGCTGTCGGGAAACTCCTCTCTCGACCTCTGTCCATGAGGCTGTTTGTGACCAGCGGATTACATTTCACGTGATAAGTTTGCGCTCAGACAATTTTGTAAGACGGATTTGCGAAATGTCATCTTTTTTTTTTTTCTCCAGCGCTTTGCCCTTTGAAATCTGTCCCCTTTTTTTCTGTAGTGACATCAGCTCTTTTGAGCATAAGCAGGCTGCTGATTTCATAGCTGTGCATTAAGTAATCATTTAAATGATGGATGCATAATAAAGTATATTCCACAACGGACCGATTTATATTTAAGCGAGTCCACTCAGCATTTATTATAACACCTTTTTTGTGCATAATGAGGTACCAGAACAGCACTAAGCAATGAATAAACTTGTGAGCTAATACCCCCACTCACAAAGTCATTGCACGCAGCGTTTCATTTTAACACCTCATCTACCAGGCAGATCTCAAGTGCCAACTGTGTTTCATTTGCATTCGCCACCGGGTTTTGGAAGTGTTGCACCGTGCAGGAACCTTTCAGAGATCTCTTAAACTCAAATCACTCTGCTGTGTCTAAGATTAATTAAATCCCCTTTATTCATGCAAAAAAAAGCCCAGAGTTACATGCTTGTGTTGAGATGTGACTGGCTGTGGCGGAGTGAGATGTGTTTAACGCACATAATGATTATGTTATTGAAAATCATGCACCGCATAAAATATGCGCCTATTTAGCCCGAACGTCATCTCAGCCCTTGATGAACTTGTAGTCACCACAGAGGTTAGGCACGTTTTAAGTGTTGTCAGTTGATAGTTGACACTGCTTCTGGCTTGTCTGTAGTTCATGTGCTACAGTGGCCAGTGTGTACGCTATGTGCAAAAAAAAAAAATCATAGATTAATTCAACAAGTTTATTTTCTTGCTTGCATTTCTCAAAATTGCTTTCAGGACATTTAATGGTATACTACATGTAAATTTAAAATGTAAGAACATTCAGATTGCTACAATTCCAAATTTTCAGTTCTTAGTGAAATGGATATTGTCTATATTGTTCTCACTATCTAATTACTCATTTTCCTCAAAAAAGAGGTTTAAAAGAGGTCAAGTGAATCAGGGACAATATCCATCAGAAAGTGTATATAAACCATTCAATGGAATGTAGTGTCTTTGTATTCTATAATCCTTATGTCATTCTTGTTTTGCACATTAATCAATATCAAGTCATACAACTAGAAATCTCAAGCTTGCATCTATCAGCTTTTTCTTGTTAGAGACCAGTTGTTATGTGGCTCACCCTGCTCACTTCCCCCCCGATGTTGCTCGTCCGGATGATTGGTTTATATTGATAGCTACATCATTTTGAGCACCAACCTACAACATGGACCAGAAAAACCGTCCTGTCCAGCCCCAACCATGGAGAGTTCAAGATCAAGATCAAGAGATTTTATTGCCATTTGCACAGGTACAGGATAGTACAGGTACATTGGAATTCTTGTGCTCCGTGAGTCAGCTTTTATAAAAACAGGCAAAGAAAGGTTACGGTATCTGCTGATTTTACTCCAGTCAGACACCTAAAGGAGTGAATCAGGAAACACACCAATTAAGACCAAGTTGTGAGAGCATTTAAAGTGAAAATACCTGCTGGCTCATGAAAACATTAGCGATGGAGGGATGGTTTGCCGCTGACCTAGCCATCCCAGGCAGCTATAAAATAGTAAAACACATTATCAATTAATATAAAGCCATTGACAGTGGAATAACAGCATCAGGAACGTGCAAGAGTGGCAGCAAAGCAGGCAGAAGATTCGATTTGGTGTCTAAAATGACAATCTGAATTCTGATAGCCACTGTTGTGAGAATACATGATTTTTACCCCAGCAATGGGGTCAAACTGGGCTTAGAGCAGGTGGTGTCAGGGGTTTGTGGAAAAGTTCATCCTCACATATTTGACGAATTGATAATATGATTCACACTACAGCTTCGGCCTGGCTAAAACAGCCAGGAAATGCCCCAGTAATTGGGTTGTGGGCCATATTTTGAACAAGGGCAGTGCTCTGTAAGTGTGAAACTAATTAAAATGTAAGGGATGTAGTTATGTATGCAGATGTTCCAGTAACATAACATTAATAAAAGCATGAATACTAACATGAAGACTTCTTGTACTTCAAGTGCTGAATAAGTATCCTGAAATGATTTCTGATATATTAGACACACATTAGCATAGTATACAATTGTTATAATGCATAAATATTTTATGCTAATGTCCCAGAGTGCTGTATAATAATGCAAAGATGTACAGATGCAAACAGGATGTTTAATTAAAATAATTATGCAACTATATAATGGGGAAGCATGCAGGTATCTCAGAAGGAAAATAAGAAAAGGACTGGAGGAAATGCATAAATAAAACATAAAGCTGTGACTAGGCTTTGAGTCACAAAACTAATAGGCAATGTATGAGAAATTGTGCATACTAAATCAGTTAAAGGGCTGAGCTATCCCTTCACCTGAGGGGATTGATTTCTTTATATATAATCTCATGCCTCTTGCATGAGTCCTAAGCTTACCAATCATTTCAGTTCCTCTTGCGAAACCTCCAATTTCTAAACTGTGACTAAACATCATTTATGATTGGATGCACTTCACGTATGTGACAGCGTTCAGAGGCACCAGATTCTGTACAACTCTGATATACAATATATGTTAACTGTGTTTAGCACATTGAGCCAAGTCTTCTGTTTCTCCCCTCTGCTGCCGAAGTGCATCTTGAGAGGTAGCCACGTTAAGGCTAAAGAAACAAATAGGTAATGAAAAAGCAGCCAATCGGCTCAAGTTTTCACTCTACCTCTCCAGATGACAAGAGCAGGCTTCTAATGAGCAGGGATGTAGCATCAGTGCACAGGGGGAGCATCAGTAGAGACGAGAAGTTCTGAAGGTAATCATCAAGACCACACTTACAGTCCCCTAGAGCAGGTCTCCACGGACGGGCCCGGTCCTACAGTAATTAAAGCTAAATGCCTGAGATCGAGCAAACAGCAGAACGGGGAGAGGAGAGAGACAACATAACCCAAACCCTCCCACACCTCCACCCACATCCAACCTCCCTGCTCTCTCCATCGTTCCTTTTGTATCTCCTAATTGTATTTTTATTTATATATTTCCGCACAACACGTTACAGTGGGATTCATTATCCAGGAAAGAATCAGGTCTTTCCCTTGTTCAATTATTCAAAGCGCAAGTCACAGACAGTCTTTAAACTTTCATGGGAGCCAATTTGGAGGCTAGCAGCGGGTGCATGGAAAGGCACGCTGGGCGCTCTGTTGCCATGTAGCCCGCACGCCAACACGCCACCCCGAGGTCCTGCCCATTTGTGGAGGTGAGAAGCTCCTTTTAGCACTGTAAAAAAAAAATCCCCAAAACCCAAACAAAACACAAAAAAAAAACACAAAAGCACCTGGCAAGAGCTTCTGTTGTTCTGGCAGCCATATTGTTTGGCAGCTGATAAAGGGGTTGGAAATAGAGTAATCCCTTAAAGGCCCGACAAGGATAAGCAACAGGAAACCCAATGCATTGTTTTAGATTTTTTTATATACTGTTTAATATTAAATCTTTACAGGGACTCCCATGGATAACCCCTCTGCGGTGTTAAGTGAACCTTTACATCTTATCTGAGAAGCACAGGGAGACTTTCTGGGTCTTGAAACAGTGCGGTTAAAGAAGAAAGCCAAAGGTGAGCTTGTATCCACGGTACCACGCTGTCTCTTAACCTGTGAGGATCAAAGGGAGGGTAGTAAAGACAAGCAGGGAATAAAGACACATCAATCCTGAACAAGTGTACCTGTTTGTGGGTCTTTGCAGTACTTATCCCACATCCCCACCATTATTTGTTACCTTATTTTAAGTACCATAGGAATAAATATTCAGTATTATTACATTATAGTTACATTACTTTCAATGAGTACCTGCCTCCACTTTCCTGAAGCACAACATTTTGTTTATGGAATCAACTTCTATATTGAGTGTTATATGACTCATGAAGCTTGCATAAATGGCGAGACGTCATGCTGGTGAACCACTTCAAGGCCTGTGTTATTGGCAATGCTGTTATCTACAGCTATGTGTTTTCAGAACGGTGGAGCAAAGGCTATAGTGAAACATTGAATTAAGGCTTCTGGCCTACCCAGAGTACAATGACTTGTAAGAAACTGCTAAAGAGACGCTGGCCTGTTACTGTTTCTGAAAAAAAAAATCAGGTCATGTCACAGATGACAACTGATTAAAAATATAGCAATCTAGACTATTACATACACTCACATGCACGTGCATATAAACACACATGTGTACACAATAATAAAGAGATTACTGTAATACTTTGCCTACAGAGGTTAGCACCAATACGTTCAGTCTCCTAAATAGAAATCACAGGGGAAATTGTGGTAGTATTATTTTTTTTCTTGAGATTGAATACATACGTATAAACACTAAGAAAAGAAAATCCCCCAGGAGAAGAGTGACAGTAATCATATAAAATTGCTTTGTCCCAATGTTGTGAAATGGTTCAAACCTTTTACCAGCATAGTGGATTGTGAAAATGATGCATATAAACTTATAAACTTCCTTTTTTTTCCAGTGCTCTTGATTTGTGGTATTTTGAATGCTGCGTTTTATGATTGCATGGATGAACTGTTTTGACAGGATCTATGCTTAAAAGTTTATAAATCTTGAAATAAGTAAGGCTTTTGTGTTAATTTTCTCCTCTATTAGTGTGCCCACATGAGAATGTGAGTTTGTTGGTTAATTCTTTAGTAGACAAAAATCCTAATTAAGACTAGCAGATGATATAAATAAGAGCAGGTTTTGAGAGAAGAGAAGCCAAAGGACAGAACAGGAAATTTTGTTTGAAGGTTTTTGCTTCTTTTTTTAAACAGTATTAGTCCTTGTTTGAACCCTTTTATCCATTGTACTTGTGCCTGTCTGTCTGTTTAAATCTGTCCAATTTATTTAGCATATTTAGCTGTCCCTGTGTGTTTAAAGAGACTTCATGTTTGAAGCATCAGCCAGCTTCATCATATGGGTGCTTAGAAGAGCAGCTGAAATGGAAAAGAAGACTTTGCTAACAGCGCCAGTGGTGACTGCATTTGCTATTTGCTGTGTGATCTTGATATAGTATGTACACCCATCTTTTTTATGACAAGTAATAACATTAGATTTACGACCAAAGAATGGTTGTTCTGTTATAATGAAAATATAGAGGCAGCACACAATGTGCAGACTACTGAGTATTTTACAATTAAAGGGAATATACATTTGGAACTTCTGGTTCTAGATTCAAATATAAGACAGGGATCAAATTCTAGTCACTATTTTAAATATAACCTTTTTAATATAAGGTCTTCAGCTTACATACATAACACCTATGTAAACCTGCAATTACTGCTTTATAAAGCATTCATAAACAACTGTAGTGCTTTGTGACTCTTGTCATAGGTGACATAATGCATAACATGTGAACCATAAAATCATGCAAATAATTTTAGGTGGGACATCAAACTCATGAATAGCACAACGCACATTTGCTTATGTCTGCTATAAAGTAATATATACATGCTCCTGAATGTGTTGTGTGTATAAAATAAAAACAGGCAGTGTTGAGCTCAGACTTAAAAACAAGTCTCCAGACTTTGTATACCATGACCCACCTGATAAAAACTGGGTCCCAGGCATCACTGTTTGGCAGCTATATAAAGCCTGTTCCCTCGACCCAGTAGGCAACATGTAAACAGATCTAAAGTTGTTTATTTTACACAACATCAATTCGTAATTCAATGCTGATTCATGCACACAAAAAAGACTACTTGAATTTATTACAATTCAGTTTAACATAAAAAAAACACCCTGAACTGAACTCTAAAGACATAGTCAACAACTTTTATCTCATCATCTGCAAATACCAAAAATATTTAGATTGCTGTTGTTTCCCTAAGGCCACCCCACTGAGCTATTAATCTGTGTTTGTTTGGGGGTTAGTTTGTCAACCTGCGCATATGTCAGCGTCTAGCTGTCCCACAGACCCGAGTGGTCAGATCTGTCGTTGCCTCACCCCAGAAACGGGGGCATCGTCGAGGATGGGTCTTCTCTACAGCAATCCTTTCTTTAATCCTTATTTGACAGTGGAGTATAAACCCCCCAATCCCGTAATAGGATGGAAGCAGAATCCCTCAGGGGACTGGCTCATCCCGTTGCCACGGTCTCTCCCCACACGAGTGTCACAGCCTCACTGGAGGTTGCTCAGCTATGGCAGGGACCCATGAATGGTGACATGGGGGGGGGGGGGGCGTCGTTGTTCCGAGCTCGGCGCAGGCTTCTCAGCTGACTCGGAGGCTCTCGTGGACAGCATTGCGGTAAGACTAATGAGGCACAGAGACAATAAAAGAACAGTCCAACCCCCCCCCCCCTTTCCCTTCTCAGGGAAGTGGATTTTAATAAGCAAGGCTGCAGTGTCTGCCAAAAAAAAAAAACCACGGCACAACTTGACATGCGGTGGGTAAATGTGGAAGGGGAGAGCCACAGTATCCAGCAGTGCTCAGAAACGAAAATAATTTCCTTTTCATAATATCGAGTGTCACATGAATGGTAATGTCACTTAATGTTTCTAGATTTGGTGAATTATTAAATTGGCAATGCTAATGGGTTGTTATGCAAAATCACCCTGCACACTAGTTAACATTGAAACAACCAAAACACAGAGTGCTAAGATGTCTGTTAAGATGCGGTGTGAATGCCCTAAAGACTTGAAGAACACAGTCATTAGCCATTATCTGAGAACACTTATGTGCACTTCAGTGTCACACAGAGCACATCCTATTTTGGATCAAATATCTGATTAAGTTCACCAGGTTACAACTGTATTTATAAAACAGTTATAGAACACTGGTATGTTAAATAATAATAAAATAGAGTATGTCAAGCACCAAAGAACCATGACCACCCATGTTTAGATATTGACTGATTGTCTGGTTTCAAAGTGAGTATTTTTGACTTGACTTTGATCTGGTTTGAAGTTGTGTGTGTTCTAGGATATAAATGAAATATTTCTCACCAAAACTATTACATCCTCTACCCCAGGTCACCACCCCCATACAATGCCACCTCTATCTCCAGTCAAGCTCTATGATCCGTGCATAACTGCCGACCAGTAAAACATCATTTCGCTTTTAACATTCCCATGTTACAAAGCCGCCCTTGGTTAATCTCCAATTTTGCCATTAGTTCCTACCAGGCTTGATAAGGTAATTTTTCTTTACAGAGCTTTTATTGTCCACTATTATCGGAAACATCTGAACAGATGTGGTAGACTGGCTGAAGATGAGGATGAGAAGAATCTTTATTTTTCTACAGCCGCAGTTTTGAGGAACTGTTTATCCAGCATGCGATAGGGGGAAATGAAAACGACAAAGGACGCCTTTGAATGTTAAAGATGAGTGCAATGCTGTACGGAAATCTGATTGCACTACAGAAAGGAAAACAAATTGCAGGGCTCTTGGAGATAGTAAACCAGAAGAGTAGGAGGAGAATCTCCTTTCTGGTATACGATAATAGCAGCATACCCATTTCAGTGTGTAGTAACTTTCCTTCTCCTTAAAAATAAATGTTGTAAACAAATCACAGTGTTTCTTAGTGTTTTGAATCAGAGTTAAACCACTACAACTGTGCCATCTTTGCCCATTTCTATTGAAGTCCTCTGAATTCCATGAGAAGTGCTCTACGCATCTAAAAATAAATAAATAAAGATCTCATTAGCAATGAGAAGAAAGATGGTTTTGTAAACCATGTGCCCCATTGTTTAAAAAGACATCATACTACAAGTATTCATGCTCAATGCTATGTCAATAGGACCTGCCAGGGACGTTTCTAGCTATTGAAAAGATCCGTCAAGTTTGCCTGGGGCTTGTCTTTTTTTCTGAAGGGAGATCGGCATCGGTAGGTTGGGGAGGTTATATTGAAGTTGAAACCACTAATCGGGACAAGTGAACAGAATGCACGTTAATAAGTTATCTCTATTTTGAGCTTGCATGCAAAGTTGAAACAAGAAGTACTATACAGTCATGTCAACTCACAGCGAACAATCCAAAGCTAAACTTGATTCAAAATAATGAGTTGAAACAATTAATAAATCCAATTTGATTTTACTTGAAACTTTAGGGCAGCAATTGAACTTAAGTTTTTTTTTAAGTTGAACCAGATGGATTTTTATTACAATGTAGTTTTGTTGGTGATATTTTAAATGTCCCTTTAATAACAAACACCCTGCTTTCTTTCATCCCTTGGTATCATCAGCTCTCCACTGTGACCATAAATAACTTTTGCGCTGTGAGGAGAGAGAACATTTTTTTACTGTCTCTGTAAACTAATTACATAGCCTCACAGATTGTCTCCAAATCCACGTCACTCAAAGTTAGATTCCTCTACGTCACGAGAAAAAGAAGGTCATTCTAGGTTTCAGCATAACAGAGCAAGTTGGCAGAGAGAGAGAATTCTTACTCCAGTTGGCGTCATTCAGGTTCACGGGGTTAATACATTCATGACTACTTTGCTTAATAATTGAGTAACAAGGAGATCCTCCTGTTCCATCCTCCATTAAAAGGATTCATGAGCAACTCTAGTGAGATTTCAGTTTCATTTGAGTTCTAAGCAATGAAATCATCACTGTGTACAAACTGCACATGGACTGCACAGTTTTCTAAATAAATTCTGATCAAATTCAGATCAGTTGTTCTGGAAGTACTTGAAACATTGTGTAACTGATTTAGGCAATGTTTTACACAATGCTTTTTTTTTTAGAAAAGTTCAATAAAAATAATGAATAAAATAAACTTTAAGGCATGCCTTGGAGATGTCGCTCAAGGCAGGTATTTCATCTGTCCTGTGCAAAATCTTTAGGCTCAGGATGCCCTGGGGTAGGTCAATGTGTGATGTATGTATGGTGAGAGTATTGTGCACAAAGCTGGGGTCATGCTTCATACAGCTCTGAATGGATTAAGTAGATATATGCAACTTTTCCCACGGTGGCTCTCATATAATTTCAATTACATGTTTTATCAAGAACAGTGTAAAACACACCAAGAAGAGAATGCAACAAATAGACTCACCATATGCAATGTAAACTTATACAATAATGTAATGTAATATAGTGTAACATAATGTAATGTAACAATATAAACTGCAAAATAACCTGAAATGTTTTAGATGTTCATAAGTTCATTTGTCTTTTTGACAGTGGGCCAGAAAAGCTGTCATTAGGACTTGTGTGACCGTTTTTTCCCCTCAAATAGTGCAATAAACAGGTTAATACTCTTGGGGAATGGGGTGGGGTGGTTAATAGCCCTTTCAACTGGCACATAATAAGAATTAATGAAGGGGTTTACATTTCGATACATGCCAAAGAGGTTACCCCGGGAACAGCCACTGTCTCCTCATGACACACTTCCATTTCCCAAACGCATGCAATTCTGAGGAGCTAAACAGTTCAAGGACAAGAGGTTGCAGCTGTGATGAAAAGGTGGACTTTGCAAAATCTAGATAAAAGAAGAGGAAGATAGACTCCTTCACAGTTGTGGGAACAAAGTGCTGGCAGTTGGAGGTGATATATTGCCTCCTTACAGCTAATGGACGAACAGCTTTATGGCTTTGATAGGGGTCTACCCTTTCACTTTTGCATTGCATTGGGGAAATGTCCCATTGATGGCTGCGCATGGCAGAATTTCAGTGGGATTGAATAACAATCATTCATCCCTAATGATGACAACTGAGGGGGGGTGTCACTGGTCTGTCCCACTGGGGGCGTAATGCAGTGACATTTTAAAATGGTGGCACAGGGCTCTAATGCCCCCTCATCCTGCCGATTGCCTTTGTCAGTTATGAGAGAGGAAAGCAGTAACATACGGAGTAAACTCCCCAGAGTAGGAGCTATGAAGTGAGGGTTTTGCTAAAGGTAAGGGTTGTGAGCATCAAGATCTGATGTATCCAAATCGTACAGAGATGACTTACTGCCACTGTGCCGCTTTAGGAAAATACAGCAGCTCCACTGGGAAAGACCTGAAAGCATAACGGGATGTTTGATCGTAATGACTGTTTAAATTCAGGTCTGAAGTCATTTCAAATAAGATGTAGGTAATACAATATTACTGGCACCCCTGTGACCCTTTTGCAAATCTCTCCTATTCTTTCCTCAGAGGTCTTAGTCTGAGGTGTATCCTGTTCAATGAAATGTGCTGGCACAAAGCCATGCAAGCCCCCGGAGTCAAGGAGCACGGAGTGGTGCTCCTCACATTACAAAACGGTACACCGTGGAGCCAGTGGCATTTCCAGAGCTGCAACAGGGCAGCCCTTCTGTTTTACTCTGAGTCATTTTTTAAAGAACAAAAAATGCAATCTTCAAAAGTAATTTTTGGCTGGAAAATGGTATGGAGGTGTGATGGGCGGGGAGGGGGCTGGGGTCTGGGTCATGGGTGTATAACATGTCCAATATACTCGGTGGTAATCAAAATGAAGTACTGAAGTACTGGCCAGCACTGCATTGCAGGAGGTTGAAATATGCACCTGAACAGCAGAAGCCAAGCTGAGCAGCTGAGAGGCGATCAAGAGGTCAAGTGGAAGGCAATACTCAGCAATAAAGCGGTGAATCATACAGAGCACATCCGCTCATCTAAATTTATTTTTTGTGGATGATGGAGTTTCAAAGGAAAGAATGGTGTGCCTTTTGATTGCATACGCATTTGAAACAATGCCAGGTAACCAATCAAAATTTTGTAAGGTGGTTTGTGGAAAGGTCACTAGTTTTATTGTAAATTTTTGCTTTGAGGTGGTGTTTTGACTCCTGTGTCATTGTGCCGATACATAGTCTTGACTTCTGTTTGATGTAAAGTTTCAGAAATGGTGGTGCTTCAATCACAGGAAGAATTGCACTACTCATGACTCAATGTTAAGGAAGCAGGTTACCTCTGATCCCTTCCCAGGTCCTTCCTATGAGCATCCCAGTAGTTCTGTCTGATAGCTCACAATCTTCAACTTGACAAAATATATACATAACATACATCCTATGAATATAGCAGATGTTTGAAGACCACAAAGTTAGTTGAAAAACAGGGAAAAAAAATTCAAGTGGAAACCACTGTAGCCTTTGCAAAATCTAAACCAGCGTTTCCCAACCCTGCTCCTGAAGGCACACCGTCCTGCATATCTTCTATCTATCCCTGCTCTACCTACTTGACTGAACTCATCAGTGGCACTTTTGATTAGCTGAGCACACCTGATTTAGTCAAGCAGGAAGGATACATAGAAGATATGCAGGACAGTGTGCCTCCAGGAGCAGGGTTGGGAAACACGGATCTAAACTAGTAGACCAGAGCTGAGCAGGACTCAGTGTAATGAAAAATTGATTAAAATTTTCAGTTCTATTAATGACTAAACCTTCAGAGTATCCAATATCATTATTTATCTGGCAATCTGATAGCTGACTGTGGTTAGATGCCTCATGTTTCTTAATGTTGGTGTTGTTGTTGCTGTTGTTATTTTAATTGGTTAACAGTAAGAAATATGTATAGCTTAGAATTGGACAGACACTCTGGGTGACACATCCACCCATATCCCCAGTGGAACGAAACCAATTTGTTTCACCAATGTGGGCTCCCAGTTATTGTAGCCAAATGACAGCCAGTTTCAAACCCAATATGGAAGGCTCAGCCCACACTCAAAGAGAAGCTCTTTGCTGAGTGAGCCACTCGGGAGTTTGGCTTTGATTATGACACAAATTATTTATCTTATTTAATGATTATTACAAAATCCATTTTGATATTATCCTCAGGAAAAGCGGCTCCCTGTAATTACAATATAATATAATACTACAATCACCAGATGAAGCTAAATCTATACTGATAAATACAGCACATAGTACAGTCAGATTCAAATATGCCTTTTGATTGGGCTTGACTGTGGCCAGGGAGAGACACTACTGGTGTTGCCTCTAGGCTTGTGTGATGATGCCATACTGTGCTGGTGGACAAAGACACAACACTATCAGATCCTCAGCAGTTGCAGAGTGGCATGACCTGAAGCTCCTTAAGTCTGTAGGAGTCGAATGACTAATCCAGGGGTTTGATGAGATGCGGTGAGTTAGAGAGAGTGCTTAACAGCAAAATAAGGATGATGCAAGTCAAGAAATTGAGAGAAAGCTTCCGGTGTACAGTCACTTCACTCTGGGGCCTTCTCTGACTGCTACAAAAAAAGTAGCAGTCAGTTTACCACATAGATAGAAGTCCAATGCCTGGCGTCTGGGAACCGATGACAAACAGAAATGCAGTCTTGAGAGTCCCAGTGGAGCAAACAGCACAACTAAATGACCTTGCAGTAGGGTCACGGTAGGACCCAAACAAATGCTGTCTACCGGTGTCCCGGCGAGAACAAACCACAGGAAAAAAAAGGACCGAAATCAATGTAAGTCTAAACCAAGTGCTGTCAGCTGGTCTCCCCATCCATTACATTACATGAATTTAGCAGATGCTCTTATCCAGAACAACTTCCAGCACAATAGAACATAAGTGTATCCATTCATGTTAAATGAGCAACAGTGTCAGACCAGGCTAAAAACACTCACAGACCAGTGAGTGTGAGCATAACACCATTCAAGCCCTAACTCAAGTTAACTTCTGCAACCTACACAACAGAAGCCAAGTACACTACAATACTACGGCATCCAAACTGTATCCCCACATTGGACACCAGCCTCTCCTCACAATTCAAAGTTGCCGCCATCAGTGTGTCTCTTCCCCTCTTCTGGTCAACAATTCACCTTCATAGGCTTACCTGGAAGCAAGGCTGCCTCTAGCTGCGTGATGACATCAGCAGCCAGTGCCAAATCAAAGAAACAAAATGAAACGAAAAAAGGTTTGCACGTGTGTGCTGTGTTGTGATACAATCATAACAGCACATACTTGAGATCTCAGCGCTGTTTGGCGCTGATGCTTGTTCATACTGCATTCGCTTAGTGGTGTCCTGTTTGTGCAATTTTTCATGCCGCTTTATTAGATCTGCATAAGTCTGCTAAATGATAATAATGCAGAGAGGACTGGAGGCAGCTAGAGCTTTGATCAGGTTTAAAATTTTGGATTAAACCAAACTGAGCACAACAACAGAAAGTCCAACAACAACCCAATTTGCCCAGCCCAGTTCAGCCTGAATATAAAAACGAGCAAATGATTTACATTAATATCCTTAATCCAGAGTGACAGACTCGCTATAAGTTCTTTTTGCACTTTTAAGTGACAGTTATTTACAAACTTTTCTAGGAGTATATCCTGAATATTATAGACAGATTAATACAGTTAATACAGTTTGATATTGATTGTTACCAAAAACGATATGCTGGTTTTGGTAGCAATCCAGTCAGAACTTTGAGGATTCAGCTATTGAGGAACATACTACAGTCATGTGAAATGTGTTTTTTTTTTAGCTCACCATGCATCTGCAATGACATAGCGGAGGGAAATGTAATTTATGATGACAGCGGATATGGTACAATACATTATGATATGAGTTATGGCAGGCTCTAGTGGGCGAGGGAGAGAAACGCTGGGACGGCTTGTGGATGGAGGGTTCTTAAGAAACGCATTCCCAGGCATCTGCAATAACGGGGGCATCGGACCCGCAAGGAGAAGCTGCCATCACGGAGCCACTGTTTCAGGACAGTGATGCCGAGTTAAAGGACCGAGGAGGAGGGCACTTTGGCTGTCATACAGCAGCCGACACACTGCAGGGAAGACAGCAGGCCTAAGGCTGGTCCACCAGGATCCGAAGGTGGGACACAGTTTTTTTTTTCTTTTGAATTGATTTTACCTTCTTCACATTTTTTTTTCTCTTCAGAAAAAGTGTGATGGAGATTTGTAGGCACAAGAGTTTTGAGACGAAAGAAATATGATATGTACTGGAATTATGTGCCAGCTTGCCAGAATATAGTTTTTTTTTATTGTAAACTTCCATAAATATCAAAATCACAAAACCAACAGACCAATGAAAACATTACTGTATACAAAAGCAAAGGTATAGCTTGTAGATTTTCTGTTTCTGTTATATTTGATGTATAATAAAATAACACGTGAAGACAGATTACCAAACCAACCTACAGGGGATCCTTACAGCTGCTCTGAGGAGTACCAGACACACAGGATGATAGAATAATTTGATATTATGGGCTGCAAAGTCATCCCCATCACATATAAATCTATAAATCACATTATCATTAATTATCTTTGCTCATGTAGGAATTTAAACATTGTAACGTTGTAACATACATTCTGTGTCATGTATATTTTATATATTTTCTTCATGAGATACCCCAAACAAATAGTAAATGAAAATACCACCAGCTGAAAAACACAAGACAGACATAAAAACTGAAAAGACATAATGGATGAGGTATGTAATTTAGATACTGTAAACACTGATGCTGTATGTCTTGTAGCTAAAGTGAATCCTGAATTGGAATTGGGAGACATGAGGTCTCAGATGCTATGAGTCTGTTATTTTTGGTTGATCAGAGTGAATTTTGGCAAGTCTGATTATGTGTAGTGGGTTTTATGTACAAAAGATTTTCTGTCTTCTGTTGCATATGTGCTCAAAAAACAACGGTATATCTTTTTAGGGAGAGGATGTAATAGTTCGGATCTTGACATGTTACCTTAATTTACCTCTGTCCCAAAGTTTAGTTGTTTTGGTTTTTTTTTTTTTTGTTGTTTTTTTAACTTTGATTAACTTTGTCTTCCCGATATTTACCTGGTTAATTATGTCTTTGACAACACAATTTCTTCCTCAACATAAAACAGAAACAAAACCAACATTGTGACAATAAATACATCCATGGCTATATTCTGAATATAAATAACAATGGCATTCCTTAAGTTTATTCCTCAGTGATTAAAATGTCCCCTGATTTAGGGCCATAATGAACATTAGACATCTATAGGTCACTGATGGCTTTAAAGGAGTGTGATATATGGTTTCACCATACATAAGATACAGGGTGATGCTATCGGTGTTAGTTGGCTTCAAGCCTTAGCTTGGTGCAGGTAAACATTGTCCCCTCATGTTTCAAACTCACATAATATAATTTCTTATGAGAGATTCATATTCAAAGTGAGTACATTCATTACATCACAATACATTCATTACTTGCCATTCAATAGCTACAACTGGAAGTTGATCCAACAAAAGTGTTACAGTCTATTTGCAGATGCTTTCCTAACAAAAATGTATTTATGTACAGGTTCAAATAAGAATCTGCAAAATCTCTCAACTCAAAGATTTATTTTCATAATATGCTGGACATTTTTATGGCATTTTCATTGTGAGCACAGTCTTAGATGGCCAAGTTAATTGAGGTTCTTCTAAATAAACCAAACATCCACAGTTTTTTTTTTAATATACATAGAAATATACATACCAAATAATGCAACTGTATGTTATGTTAGTTATAGTTCAAAATTTTTTAATTTGTTTACCATATTTATATGAGGCAACTATTTCAGTAAATTCTGTGCCTGCTCAAATTTGAACTTCTGTATTCATGTAACATTAATTTGATTTCCCTCATTGCTGCCTTCACCCTGTAATTACCCTGTTGACGATAGGGGAAAAAAAAGCGACGGGCTCTGTTTTTGAATAAATGCATATGGACAGATGGAACAGCTGCATAAGTGATTAAATGCATCAAGCAGTCGCAGAAATGAACAGGCATTTCTGGCTGAGAGCTCACAGACCCACTGCACCCTTACTCAGCAAATTTGTCTTGCATTTCATCTAGACATGTTGACGTCCCTATCCCACAATGCAGCGGGGCCCTGGTGGCAAACACAGGCCATCTGTCCCCTCTGAATTCCACCCCCCCCCCCCCCTTCTCCCACAGATCCCTCTGTGTCTTTCACATCCGTGTCGTCTCTTGCTCTCTCTGCCTCACCCCGTCGTTCTCTCCCCTCTCCGTATAACCCTTTGCCCCTCCTCTCTCTCGGCCTCCCCTCGCCGGCCTCGGCATCATCAGCCATTCGAGGCACGCAGGCCGTGGCACGTCGTGAATTATTCAAGTCTGCCTGCCGGGGTTGTGAGCAAATCATAAATCTCGGTGGTCGGGGCTATTTTGGAGGGTGACCGCAGCTAAACGAAGTTAAACATCAAAAGCGAATCCTGACGAGATTCGAGTTGAATTATTGAATGTTGCCCGTTCTTAATGTACCGTTATTATTTTTATTTAGCGTTGGACCTCTTTTTTTTTACACTCCGCAACTTGTGCCTCGCTGTTCTGTATTGGGGTTTATAAAAGGAAGAACCGAGCAAACATGGTGTAATGTAGATCTAATGGACTATGAATCTAGGAAAAAAAAAAACAGTAGTGTGCTAAATAGCTTTAATAATGCATGGCCGCTGAACCACGGGTGATGGAAAAAGCGCCACCAGAAAAAGGCAATGCATTGTACTTCCTTGTCTGTAACAGCAACCAGTAACCCGTCTCAATGGCCTTCATTCAGATGACCCATTCAGAAGAATGAAGTGACAAGCATCCAGGCATGCTTGGTATTCCAGTGTGAATGCATGTTTCCATCAAATTACTGAAATAAATTATTACCATCTGGTGGTCAACAGCTACTCACCAGTGAAACAGTTAAACTATTTCCTTCATTAAGAAATAGCTCACAGTTCATCTTTGAATTGTTTACTGAATCTTTGTTGAAATGCTTTAGCCTATGGTCTTGGAATCTGTGCAATGTCAAGTAGTCTGTTATTGTGCTTGTCTGTTGCCCAGTGAAACAGGGTGATAGGTGGGTGGTCAAAAATTCAGGCTTTGGTTCTGCATATTTAAGGTTATAGGGCCATTTTGCAACAAGGAAATTTGATAGGGGGCATTTGATAATGTCAAATACATTGGTGAAATATGAGAAACGGCATCTGTTGATCACCACCAGCATTTCATGAGCAATATTACTAAGTTCAATGACAGCATTGATTGTTTGAAAACTGGAGCTGCAAAATTAAACTAAATGGAAACAATCCCAAACCAGACATTATGAAACAGAAAAAAAATATGGAGATTAGCTGGCTTGCATGGCTCATAATCAATTCCGCCTTCTTTATGGATGATAATAATTCACCCGAAAAATAGTCCTCATTGGTCAATGACTACAGCACTGACATCCAAGCACTAAATGAATATGCTTTGGGCAGACCTCATAACCATAGAAAGTCAGAGAGAAAACAGCTGCAATATACAACCAAGTGAGATTCCTGTGTTAGTTATAGTTTTTAAAACAATATCCTTCAACTAATCATTTATTGGTTTCATAATAATGGTGTATGCATTCAATCCAAGGGTCAAGCTAAAAAAATAGATGGAGAATTTCATGACACTCACCTTTCAGCACCAGACAAGCAAAATTTTAAATAATTTATGTTACCCTGATAACAGCTGCAAGATGCAACATTTGATTAACATAATTTTTTTTAACAAGGACAGTGTAGGTGTGTCAGCATGATTAATATGTGCAAATGACAAAACCGATAATTGAATGACCTTCATATGTTCATGTCTTCCTGCGCATACTACTCCTTCAACACTGATCACCAGCCCACTTGCTACCTCTTTTGACATGCACCTGACCACTGTGCACTGCATTAGAGGCGTAAGTCTGTGCCGTTAGAATCAGGCCCTCTATACGCAAAATGCCAAAGTGAAAAAGGTGCTGATTAGTACACTTGTATGCTTAGTGTTTCCCTTTGATTTTTCTATTTAAATTCAACTATAAAGGAAAAGTATTGGAGAGTGAATCTAATGAATTGTCATGAATAAAAATCATATTAGTCAGAGCAATGACAGAAGCTTTTAATAAGATTTTAATAAAATCTTTTGAACGTGTAAAGTGTCTTGTGGAATTATTTATACAACTATGCTAGCATAAAACAAATGGAATGATCCCAGTATCCCAACAATCAGTGCAATAAGTAGGATCACTGATTTTATTGTCAGAGCAAGCAAATACTTTATGGGTAATAATTGTGTAGTTGAATACAGGTCACAGAGAGAGGGTAGTGAAGGGAGGTTAGTTTCTCCCTTCAAGCGCTTTCATTTATTTCCTTTTCTTGTTGTTGTAATGGTTCAACCTTTATCTCCTTGAGAACCATTAAAGTACAATAAAATAGTTGTTCAACATCAAACAAAAAAAAACTTGATCTGAGGTGTAACTGGCACATCTTGCAGCTAGAGACCGGATGCATCCCTGGTTTTGTACAGCCATATTCACACTCGCCCATCTGATCCCGGTAGCCAGTTTTGTGAGCAAAGTGCGTCGGTCCTGCCAGAGTCCGGCGCAGATGCCAGCTTGTGGATGCCCTCAGCAGGACGGCGCCGCTGTTTAGCTGAGGCAGTTTGCTGTGTAATTACAGCCAGTGGGAGTCACCTTCCGTGGCCCGCTGTGCACTCCCGTTCACATCGCCCGAGCCAAGGACGGGCTTTCACAGCCCCCACACCCATGACCCTCTCCCCCATATTCTCCACCACCCACTCCCACCCCCCCACCAGCACCACCCACGGCCATTTGTTCTTCAGCACTTGCCAGAGACAAGGATGTTTTATTTATCCGCCGCTATGTAATTAAACAAATCTCTGTGTCAATCTGTCCGTGCGGCGGCATTGAAACGGGCTCAACGGCGTTCAATGATTCAAAAGGTGCCATTTTCATCTATAAAAAAACAGGATATTCTCTCGGTTAAAGCTGAAACCAATTTGTTTGGAGCATAACCAATTAACAGTTGGCTTTGATGCTTGCGTAATGCATGAGGATGAATGTTTTGTTTATTATAAATATCTGGAGCGTCACATATGTATCTGCCAAACGCATTGAACCGATATAAAAGAGAAGGGAGTGCTGCACAAAATACACACTTGGAAGTGTGTAGTGGTGAGGAAAAAAGTTTTGAGGAAACATTTCATAACAGATAAGTTGCCAGGCTTGAGTTTTCCATCAATGGCAGGGGCATCTCTGTAGTTTATATGTCGGTTAATTTGGAAAAAGAATTGGAGAATTACAGTTTGTAATACACACAAGTATGTAAATATTGGAATTTGGAATGTATATCATTAAAGGAAATTGATAGACAACACTTTTTTGTATTGGACAAAATGTCCTTTGTGACCTTGGCCGTGATAAGATACCTTTAATCAGCTCAGGGTTCCATACAATTACTTGAGAATAAAAAAAAAACCAATGGTGCTCCTCATTGCTGAAACCTAGTCGAAGAACCAACCCCGGGAAAGAAGGGAAATGATTAAAGGCGCCTTTTGCGCTCTGCGGAGCAAAACCGAATCAATCCGCATTGATGTATCACCAGCGTGTAATTAGCACGGCTCTGTGGAGGAAATCCGATAATTCAGCCTGATGTGAACAGGTGTGCCCCGTCTGAGCATGGTAACGCACTCGCCTGCTCCACGAAAGCTCTGTTTGGTACATCGAAATGTCTCTCCCTGCCTTCTCCAATCCTGCTTACAGGTTGGACTGAAGGCTTTGACCCAACAAGGCCAAGGAAGGGCCATGCAGCCAGTTTTAGTGAGAGGAAATGTCAACCTTCCTGTTCCACTTTTTCTTACAAAACGGCAAAACAAAGCAATCACTTGTTAGCAAAGGCATACACACAGCCCGTGCTCTGAAATAGGTTTATCTTTTGTTTATTTGACCACAAAGGGAATCAGTGAGGTACAAAAAGGTAACCTGTTGTTTTTGATCATACGCAATCAGATGTAAAGAGGCTCGCTATATGCGACCAAGAATGTTCTCTTAACAATTACATTCATACATTTCAAAACTACAGCTCTATCTCTCATTGATTCCATAATATAATGTATGCCGGTGTATTATTAAGTGTAATCTGCGTATTCATCTTACACTGAGGGAGCGAGGTGACCTCACGGAACGCAGAAATCCGGAGGATGGCAGTACTCTCTCTCTCTCTCCTACTTGCTCACTCACTCTCCCTCCTCCTTCTGTGAATACTGATTTCTAAACTGACACAGCTAAGCTTCTCCTTGGAAAAAAAAGGCCTGTGAAAGAGCGATGTTAGAGAGTGAGCCAAGTCACACAGGCATCTCATTTAGGGGGCTCAGATTTGTGAGCAGCAGCAAAAAAAAAAGAAAAAAAACAGAAAACAGGAGGAGAAAGGGGGGCTGAAAGACTTGGGACTGCTTTAAACATCTGAAATATGAATGATGACAGCCGAAAGCAGAGGTAAAGGGAACATCTGAGAAAATGAAATGAAATGCTCAGTGAAATCAGGGATTTACTTTGCCCCCCCCCCCCCCCCCCCCACACACACACACACACACACACACACGCACACGCACACACGCACACACAAACTCACACCCTCATACAAACCCATGTTATATTTGTCTGTTTTTACGATGGTAGTCCATGCATTTAAAGCCACAAATAATAACGCTGACAACGTCCTTCTTAAACACAGCAAACAGTTCTACTGAGAGACAGGAAGGCACAATGGGGAGTAGAGAGAGGGGGTGGGGAAACGGAAGAAAGAAATCCAGAAAAATCGATTGTCTACCTGCCTCTGCCGAAATGAAATATCAAAGGATTCTGTCAAAAGGGGAAAAAACATCCACTAATCAAGTCTCTGTAATTTCAAAAAAGATCTTTTGTTGTCAAGGAGATTGGCTGCTTTCAGCAAGTCTCAGTGGAAATGTTTCTCAGCAGCACTGAAAACTTTGTGATTTTCCAGGGGACTCTGACATTTTAATGGTATGTGAATCCCTTTCTATAAACTATAACAACAGTATTCAGTAAGCCTCCAAGGTGGAAGTGTACAGACACAATATCCTCCCCTATATGGTATGTATTCCATCCGCCGAGTTAGAGGCTGATGAAGCTTACCCCACATATACCCCACACATATGTGTGTGTGTATATATATACACCACAAAGAATAGGTCCTTTTTTTTGGTGGGGGGGGGGGGGGGGTCTTGAAGAAATTCTTCTTGTTTTCCATCTTATTTTTCCCTCCCAAGACATCATCACAATTCCTCTAGTACCCATTATAATACTTCTCATCATTCATCTCTCCTGTCCAAACTGTATTATATTCAACTAATAGCAACATCTTTTCATTAAACAGTTGCCTTGCATTTCCTGTTAACTAATGCCAGCTAGAATGGCTTGCATTTCCTGTTAACTGATGCCAGCTAGAGAGATTTAGGTATAGTCCTAAAAATTACTAGACTATGTGATTTTGCCACACCCAGCCAACTTTACATCTTCTAAATCTTAAAAAGGGTGTACCTTAACACACTTAGACATGCCTGTAGCTGTGCTGAACCAAAGGGTCTTACTGCTCACATTCCTAACTATATCACTAGCTAGGAGGATGTGCCTTTCATTGTCATATTTTTCATACAGCCATGCTTCTACTGCTATCCAGCTAGCATTGGCATCGTGTTGTTTTGTACCTTACACAGAACTACCTCTCTGGTATAACTAGACTACAGTAGCATTACATAAATCAAACTCACAAAACGTAGCATTTGCTTGAAGTCCAGCAAATGCCTTGTGATATATTTATATGTTCAAAAAATGCCTTCAGCCTGCAAAAATGGCAAAACTTCCTTAAATGCACTTATTTTCTAAACTTTTATCAATGAACTGTTGCTCATTCAACTTGATTGGATATACTTGTGTTAACGGTGTCTGCTAAATGACTGGAATGTCATAAATCAGAAACGTGCAAAAATAGGTCTGACATTGAAATGACTGACATCCACCCTTACATGTAACTGAACCTTGTGTTTCTTCATCTTACCTCCTGAAGAGAATGTGGTTTTACATTTATTCATTTTGTAATCATGAAGCAATACTGCCTTAATTTACAGAACTTCAGATATGTGCTCTGCTTTCTTATCATGTTAAACATATTCAGTGAGCCATGCTCACTGTGATTAGCTCACAGGCATGTTTTAGTCAGTTGCTTCACATTAAATCACACAACCACTACCACTGCAAACTGAGATCTAGAGAGTATGTCTTCAGGGGAAGTGAAGTGCAAATTCTCTGTCTTTGTATTCCGGGAATTTCAGATAAGTTAGACACAATATTGAATTTGATGCGCGTTAGGGCACGGGCCTTCTTTTTCTTGTCCTCATAATAATATTACACAAAACAAAATATCTGGGAAATGAACATTCATGGATGGGAAAGAACTGAACACGATGAAGTTATCTGAATTACTGCTTTTCTTAAAGAGAACCTAGGGCTGTTCTCTGAAAAAAAAATAGCATCAATTTCCCGTACGATTATAGTTTATGTATGACTGGAAAAAGTCAATCGTATTTGGAATTCCACCTCAGGGAAAGTGGTCAGTTAGATGTATGAAGTGCACACCAAGTCTGTGCCTCACACAGGATTGATTTAAGGGCTTTGTACATCAAACCATATATTTTGCCTAGCCATCATATTTTCTCATAAAACCATACAAGGTGCCTTTTAAACTATGTCCTGGTGTAATACAGTACAATTTGTCATAATTAACATACTCATAGTGTACATTGGACCCGTAAAAACTAATTATGTATCACCAGTGGATTGGTCTTTCTTATAATGCATGAGTTCAAGGAAGCTATAGTCCATACTGTTGTATTTCTGTGTAAATCTAAAGCTGAACTGTTGCACCTTGCCACCTAAGACACTATTGTCACCAGAAGGACTGCAGCAGCTCTTTATTTAGTTCCAAATGAAACAGTTATTCAATGCATGCACCTTTAAATATTGGTAACAGACCTTGTACTGACAGGCACCTGTATGTTGACCTCATCAATGGACACAGGTTATTAGATACTCGTAATGAAAGGTTCATAATGTAACGGCAGCATCTAATTGTTGTTGATGAGAATAAATGATGGAAGCTCAATAATGGGAAGGTGGCAACTAATGGTAATTGATGAGGTGATGGCCCTCAAAAGGTCAGTGGGATGGTCGTTGGTGGTGATTAGTGACTTGGGCCCTAGAGTCACAACAAAATGCTTATGTGTTTGGGTCACATGAGAAGATTTATTGAACTATAAAAAGGTTCATAAATAAACTGGTTCCTGAAGCATGTCAAGTGAAGCTCCTTGTGTGTTTTTTCCCTCTATAGGCAAAGCCATTGGGAGTCACCAACAACAGCCAATACCAGAAGTAAAAATGTCTCCAATGAGCAATCACACCACTCATGCTTTGTTCATTGTATGTATTTATCTCTGAAATTTGAGGGTGGGAGTGGGTGGCCTCTCATACAGTACATCTTCCATTTTTACCTCGCCTGCAACTTTTTGCAGCCTAATTATAAATGTTGCAGTGATTAATTTGGCATCTTGACTCAGATTAGAGGTTCACCAAAACACATGAGCGAAACAAAAGAGGATGATGGCAACCAAACACGCTCATAAAAAGAGAGCGCTCCCACGTCTTCTAATTAAGACCCACCTACTGTGAGTTGAGGCCGAAGTCTATTGCACAAACACATTGCACCAAAAACATAGCCTAAATCTGGCACGCACAGACATATTTATTGCATTGTTTCTCAGCTCAATATATTGAGTCTACATTGTGTTGAGTAATGTAAGCTTTGAATTTCAATGTTCTTTTTCATAACTTGAGAAGTATACAATATTAAGTTATTTCTTTTCCTTCCACCTAGGGTGCTTGAAAGTATCCACTTAGGGTGCCTCTCTGAGAACATAGGACCCAGGGAAACTGTTTGGTTGGATATTACTGTTTGTTATTGATTGCTGTATAACCTTTGAGGGGACTAGTACTTTAGATGCTCAATGAAATATTTTCCCCAGGAATGGTTTCCAATTTTTATAACTTCTTACAGTCAATATGATCAAAAACAAAGATCATTCCAAGACCTTAGCAAACATAGATAGATATGCGTGCTTTTTTAAAATTGTTATGTAAACAACTAATACATTATTTGGACAAAATTTCCAAGATTATGTGATCATTAATGGTTCTGTCTGTTGTTGAGCCTTTGTTGTTAAAGAATTAGAAATAGCGATAGGAAACCTCGACTAAGGCCAGGTCGATATGATAACCTCAGCCAACTTTCATGATTTATTTATGTATTTTTTAATCATTTTGTTGGATGGAGGCAAGACAACCCTGGCAAGCAGTGGCAGGCAAAAGCTAGGGTCACGTACTACGTTTGCAATTGACAGGTTGGAGGAAACTTCGACTTATTCTGGGCATCAATCCCAGAGGGAGCCATTAGCAATTAGATGAGCTTGATGGGAGTTTGTTACCTTTGTTTCATTGCATGTCAGGGAATAAAACGAAAGTGATCATTTATTTATTTATTTATCTATCACATATACACTTCATTCAGTGCTTCCGTTTTCCATTTGAAATGGTTGGAGTAGGATGCAAATCTTAAATCTGTGTCTGTGTAGTGTCTTTGTGTGTGTGTGTGTGTGTGTGTGTGTGTGTGTGTGTGTGTGTGCATGTAACAAACAAAAGCATTCTGTGACTATGTAACTACTTGCGTAAGCAGTCCCATACTCATTTTTCAAGTGTGTGAGCATGTATGATTTTGTATGGTGTGTATGATTGTGTATGAGAGTGTGTGTGTGTGTGTGTGTGTGTGTGTGTGTGTGTGTGTGTGTTTGTGAGACAGAGAGAGAGAGATTGGGTGTATGTGTGGTCAGAGGCACTTTTGTGTGCATCGTTAGAGTGAGGCATTGACAGGTCCTGATGTATAAATGAAGCGAAGCCCACACAGTCCATATTATCCCTCCTGCCACACACCTTCAAACTGATTAGCATAGTCATCCTTCACTTGTTTGTGCATCTGACTCGTCACCCACCCTGCTGCCCACAAGACACGGAGAGACGGGAAGAGGATGAGCAATTCTCGGCACAGGGAGGGTGGCAATCAGAAAGCAACACATTTCAACCAAAGAATCCTTCTGACCCTCTTCTTGACAGTTGTGTCTTGTCACATTGTGCCTCCTCCAGCATTGCGTATGCGTTTCTGTGTTTATGACTGAAAAGGTTTGTGTACAGGAATTATTTTGACAGCTAGGTTTATGAGTGGGAAGTGCACTAATAAATTGCTTCCAGTCCCAGCCCACTGTCAAAATATCACCACTCATTCACGCAGAATCATGCACATGAAAACACACAAGCACACACACGTACTCATCCATGTATGAAACACATGAGCAACATCTAAAATGGTAAGGACGAATGAAAAACCAGGTCTAGGAACGTTGCCTATGAACTTCATCTGTAGAAGCCTGAGCCTGAAAAGGATTAATACAGGGAGTCATGTTCTTTCAACTACTCTACTTATAGTTCCCGGGTGAGAACACAGCCAACATCACAATATTCCAGATTGCTTTCTACTTTATTTATGCACCGTACTTTATTTATGCTTTGTCATCCATTATGGTTGCTGAATATAAATATGAAAAACCCAGGCTCAGGATGCCATAGAGTTTTTGACTCCGGCGAGCACTGAGGTGGAGAAACTGTTATGAGCACCTGCCAAACATGTTCTCTGAAGAAGAACTAATAAACAAAAAAAGGCAGGGCAGTATGACACTTCAATATAGTTCAGACTGACCTCTCTCTGTTCACCTCCAAATGGGATCTTTTGGAATTTTCCTCATAAACTAAACCAGCTGTCTTAGTCTGTTGCTTTTATTTATGACATTCAGATGTTGAAAGAAAACGTATTATTTTGTACCTGGAAACATGGCTGTAGTGCTGTATGTTAGCAGAAGAATGGCATTTGAGTGTAGTCGTAGCGAATGTCCCGTGTAATTGTACACTGCTTTCTCTTTGTGCCCTTTTGTAGTTGTTAAGTCATTATTAAGGAAGAAAATTCCCATCTGTTGCTGTCAGACAAGAGAGCATCAGGTAACCCAAGGTCAACAAGTCGCAAAGAATTACAGTGATACCCCTCTACAAAAAAAAAAAATAATAACAATAATAATGAAATAAATAAATAAGAGTAATAAATAAATAAATCAAATCGCAAAACAGATGTGTGGTGTGTCCATCACCATAGACTACTCCTCCTTGAATCTGTCAGAACCGTTAATGTACAACATGGTTTCCGGTTGCTGCTCGGCTTCAGCATTGCATATATTTATGGTTTAATGGGGGGGAGAACTGACACCATCACTGAGAATATTTTTTTTTCCCTCCCACTCTCCTTCCTTTTTAACGTAAAACGGAATCCTGGCCCCTTGGAGTCTTTTTTTTTTTTCTGGATCTGCAAAGGCCATTAAAACTGCATTATTGCCAGTTGTTGCCATCTGTGAATCGTCCTCAGCCAACCAATATATGTACAGTTGTGACAGTGGTTATTTTCTACACAGCAGACCTCGCAGGGTTACCTTACCAGAATATACGGGGAGGACGGAGCCAATGCAGAGCGGCATCTTTAATGCTTTATTTATGAATGAAACACTCTGAGGGATACCGAAAGGGTGTGCTGGAATTTAAACACTGGCTTTATAATCTGTCTTTCAGAGGGTGACTCAAGAGGTGACTCAAAAGTGCCAGAAAGCTTTTAACACTATGTTTGTGACCCCACGTGTGTTGCTGGATCCAGTGTTTGTTGCACAGCTCCTTGTATGTATCAGTATGAGTCATTTCTCTTCTCCAATGATTCATGTGCATTAAATGTTTTAAATGTTGTTGCATCTCCTCTGCACTCCTGGATTCGGCGTGAATAATATAAATAAATTGTGATCTATATTCAATAGAAAGAACACTGTTATAAAATCACTAAAACTACCATGATATTGAGAAGGTAAAGTTCCATAACACCCCCATTACTGATGTTTCAAAGTGGGACACACATCTTCTAGCTTATCGTTTTTCCAAAGACAGCACAAGACTGTTGAGCCAACCACAAATTGACAGTGAATTTCACAAAGCAACCATCACCAGCATGCTTAGATTTCCACAACCATATGATACAAAAACACAACCCAAAGAAATAAAAAGAGTTTGGAGAAAATAGTAGAAAATGGTGCTGTGTGCAGCAAGGCCACTATTATCATTGCCAACCAGATCCACCTCCAGCAAACCAATTCTTTCAGCTTCTTCCCTGTGGCAAGTGTTTCAGACATATAAGGTTGACACAGCTCTTTATAGAAACAGCACTTCCCCCAAAGCTGTTCAATGTCACGCTGCTTGATGTTTAGAAAAGCTTTGCAATTATAATCTCTCACTTATTTACATATACATTGTTAACAACAAATTGCTAAGTACCTTCTAGACAACATGTGAACACCCAAGCTCTGACCGCCCAACAGAACCCGGCTTCTTAGTGCACAGTGGGTTGTTTGATGGACAGTCTATTATTCTTTAAACATATGTTACTGTGTGATTGTATATTGTAAGTGGTGTTAAGATGAGTCATGCACATCTATTGTTTCTAATAAAGCCAAATCTCAGATGCAACAATAAAGAAATGTCCTGAAGTTCTTTGTAGCACTGAGGTTATGTAAGTTTGCGTTACACTCAAAAAGAATTGAATGAACAATAGCTTAAGACCTGAATCTAAGTTAATGTAACCCTCGCAGGGAGCAGGGACAAGCAGGGGTGATGCACACGACACAACACAAGATCAGGCATTAGCAGAGCAGAGAGGAAAGTAGATAGACATGCAGTATACCAAAATGTCTTCCAGTCTGTGAGCAAAACACTTTTAAATAAAAATTGCTTCAAACAATTCTTTATTGTTCTTTGTCTTCTTTATAGCTTCATAAAACACTTCTGTGAGTACTATAACAGTGTGTACTTATGTATCATTTTAGCTGAGCATTTATTTAGACAATGCATCAGCTAGCTATCTACAGGGCTAAACGTAAAGGATCGTCTCCACCTTTCTCCCCAAAACAGAAGATTGATTAATTGTTAATTGTTTAAATGTGTTCAGGATCCTTATGTCGAAACCACAACTTTGTCAATAATTGCAAGAAATCAATCAACTTCATTTCAAATCCAGTTAATTGTGGTTGTCATGGTCTGTGCTAGTGTGTCTTGTTTAATTTTATCAAGCCAGCAATTGGTTAACACAGCACACCTGCCTAAAGGAAGGCATATTAAATACAGGCGTGGAGGGAGAGCAGGTGACCTTTTGGAGGGGGGGTTTGCTGGGGCTGTATGCTCTGGTTGGGTTTGTTTGTTTTTTTTAATACAAATTGTTTGATTTTATAAATTACATCCCTTTTTGTGAGCATGTGCAATGTGTTGGCCAGCTTCTTTTAGCGACCTAGGCTTGATTGATCAGATTTGTTTGGTCATCTTTACTAGCTAATGTTAGCTGTTTACATTTGCATTTTTTGATATCACATAGTTTAGAAAGTTAGATAACAAGCTAGTAAAGGCATAACAAAAAGACCAGTTCAAGTCCATAGCAAGGTGAGCACTCCCTGCAGATGTCTGATGTCAAAAATACATATAACAGAGGCATATGAACAGAAATAATAGGTTCAGAGCTGACAAGATTACTGCAAATACACATTAAAGTGGAAAAGAGTGATGCAAACATAATTGTAAAAACATAACGCTTAGCAATTACCCTGAAGAGCAACATACTTAATTCTTACCTCATACTACAGTAAATGTAAAACCTAACAGTGAAAAGCATGTTATGACCCTGTCATAAGGGTGTTTCTTCCCTGTGCCCTGTGTGAGAAGCCTTTTCTTTTTTGCACTCTTTTTCTCCTGTTTTTTTGCACTAAGAAGCTAGGTAACACATGTAGGCCACATGTATGTTCTTCTGTTTTCTTTGCTAAATAGGTTATTTAGTAGTATCCATGTTAGATTGTTTTGTTTGTTGTTTTGGCCATGCTAACCCTGACGCTAACATTACCACACTTATGTAAATAAATCACTTGCGCGTAACTGTATTCGTTGTGGCACGGGTCATCCTTGAGAGTGGGGAAAGTAGGAATCCCTTTGTGTTATGCCCAGGTCCCCCTAGTCTGGGGTGTAATAAGCAACATTTCTCTATTTTTTTTTATTTTATGGTACCAGACAATGATCCATCAGAGGACTTGCATCACATTACCATATTCATAGTGATAAACAATGAACTGGAAACTACACAACACTATATCAGAATACACTTCAGTGACAGTATTAAGCATATAGCAGGTACACATTCTGCAAGAAAAACATAAACAGATGTGTTTTCTGTGTTTTCAATGGTCAATACTAATCATTTTATTTATTTAGTTGCCAGATTCTCTTGTCCAGAGTAATTTACAAGGCTACATTTGTATAATACATGCCATATCATATGTACAAATCCCAGGACCATAAACATCAACAATAATTGCGACAAAGCAACCGGTATCATAGGAAAGGGCCATCAAGCAGAAAAGAGTGATAAAAATACAGCAGTAAAAACATAGTGCTTAGCCATTACCCTTAAGTGAAAATACTCTAAAGTGAATCTAGAGCCTTACAATGATCTATAAAAGTGAAAGCTCCACACATTACAGAGTTTATAAACATATCATATACCATATATGGTAAAACACAATGAGCCGTAAGAGTGCTTGTGTCATATTACCATATTCATAGTGACTAACAACAAAATGAAACACACACTACATTATAATTCACTTTAGCATTGACAGTGACTATAGGACAGGTCCATATTCCAGGATCTAAGATGTATGAACGAGTATGTGTGTATTTGTGTGTTTATTTGGTATCAGAAGAAGTGATTCTGCAGTTCTGAGAGCCACTGGTAAATTAATTCAATCACATGCTAGTTGGGTGGAGTTATTAGTCACAAGATGTAGTACTTGCACAGTAAATTTCGAATATTTGTTTTTTTTTTTAGTATTGCACGGGAGCTAATTACAGAGAAGGTATACCACTGCAAAAAAAAAAAAATAGATGTTTAATTACTAAAGGCACATTGTAATGGAGTGGCTTGCAGAAAGAATTTCTACAAACTGTTATCAATGTCTTGTTTTTTGTGGAACCTCTGCCTGGATAAGGGATGGGTTTAATGATTATAGAATTTTGATTGGACAATGCACACACCAATGCAAAATACCACATAGATGCAGAGGTGAGGCTGTAAGTGCGAAGGTAAATTCGAAGGAAAATATACTCTGTACTGATGTTTGAGGCCCTGCCAAACTCTCTGTAGCTGTATCACTGCCTCTGCTATGGAGGAAGGCCCTGTCAAGCCCTCTGCTGTGTTTGAAACCTTCTCAAGTCCTTCGATGCATTTCCAAACCAACTCAAACCCTCTGCTACCATCTGAAACCATGCCAAACCCTCTCCTGTAATCTGAAGTCATATCATTCCCCCTGAAGCCTTATCAAAACCTGCCAAGTCCTCCACAGCTATGAGAAGCCCTGTCAACCCCTCAGATGCCTGCCCTGTAAAGCCCTTTACTGCTATGAGAAGCCCTGTCAAGCCCTCTGTAGTGCTGTAACGTCCTTTTACTTACATCTGCCCTTTGATGCTGGCTCAAACCATATCACGCCTTCTTTTGTTGCTTCTGTCAAGCCATTTTATGCCAAATGAAGTCTTCTGCATGATTTCTTTTATCAGTGTGCGTTGGTAAAATTCTTCCACTCATTTTTTTTTCACTTCTTCTGTACTTTTTTACAGCTCTTCTGAAACCTGATGACATTGTGAAATACAATGCAAATAAAGTGTTTCCTAGGATGTGATTTGTCATTCTTTACATGTACCGTATAGGCGTTACCTTTAATTTAGATGGGGTTCCCTTCTGCGTTCAGACAGCTCCAGTGGAAGTCATTTCCTGCTGCAGGGACCTCAGCTGCATGATTGTCCACTGCTATGTGGAAGTGGTCTTGTACACCCATTCTCCACAGAAAATATGGTCTCCTTAATTTCAATTTCTACTCTACCAAGGACCGCCATTTAGGAGATGTATTGATAGCCTCATGGGGCATTCATTCCTTTACTCATTTCTGCGAGATGCAATACAGCCAAGTAATTAGTGGCTTGGGAAAAAAATGAGAAACATATGCTGCATTTTCTAATTTAAAGAATACTGGAATCATTTATCATCACCATTAGGAAAACACGCTGAATGCAGGTAAATATCAGCAGCGCTTTCCATCACTTTCATCCTGAGCATGAGTACTTCAACCTGCAGAGTGCCACCATGGCTGCCAGGCCATCAGTGACAGGAATTCTGGTGGTAATTGGCCCTGAAAAGCAAAGTGTGGCTCTTTTCCTCTCCCTAAACACTTGCTGGGTTACCTGACAGCCCAAAATGGATAGGTCAGGTGTTTGAGGCGAGTGTGGTGAGATTTAGTGAGGGACAGGGGGAGAGATGAATTGTTGCAGTGTTGGAAGGGAGCAGAGTGTCGAGTGATTTAGTGTTGGGAGTAGAATAGAGTGCTCCTTCTGTTGAGGGAGTTGGAAAGGACTTCATTGCTTCAGAGTTACAACAGATCCCGAGAAAGATGAAAGGTTTAAGGGTAGGCTACTTCCATTTTTGAGATGCTCCTATATCCTCAAAATACAGTGGATAAATGGATTGAACCAAGGTGGAGTAAGTGGCAACCCCACTATGTACATCCAGGTGTTATTATTCAACTTAATACATGGTTATTATCAATAATACAGTCTGAAAGGCCCAGACATGTCTGATATGGTCAAAGTAGCTCCTCCTACATTTCACATTCCTGATAAGTATAGATTTGACTTTTGTCGTAAAATGTATTTTGCTATAAAATGTAAAAACTTTGCTAGTGTGGTACTCTGCCTCACTTGTAAGTCATTTTGGATAAAAGTGTCTGCCAAATGAATAAATGTGAATGTAATGTAAATGTATTGAACTCACCCTTATATCATGTAAGGCCCTGTACTTTGGTCAGTGTCAATAAAGCTGTAAAGGATTAATTTCAATCATTTATCTGCACGCACACAGATATAAATATATAGATAAATATGAAAATAATAGCTTATCAAAGACTATTAAACCATCTTTTGAATGAATAGTACTTCACCAAAAAATCTTAAGTTATCTAAACTCTACATGTTACATGTACAGTTTCCCTTTGGCCATAAAGGCCTTACAAATAAATAAATGAATAAATAATGTTATATAAATGTATATCTGCCACTCATACTCTATACTTGCTTAGAATATTTAGAGCTCATACTTTGCGTCACGCCATTGGTTTTAATACACTTTCATCCTTCATTCATAGTTTATTATTTCCATGAGACTACAGCTTCTGTCTGGGAACACCTCAAGGCAAATAAATGAGGTGATTTGTTCCTAAGGAACACCAGCTGGGAGGCTCTGTGTTTCCTTTTGAGACATGAGTGTTATTTTACTTTCACAAAAGTTTAAATATGCAGAGTGCACAGTGATGTAGCATACATAGCTCAAAACTGACAATCAGATATAACTGCAGATAAGGTACCCACACCTAAACCTTGTAAGGGAAAGAAAAAAACTTTGCTACTAGTTTTAGGTGTGCTCAGTCAACTGAAGTCATGTCTGACAGGAAATATTAACAAATTGATTTTGGATGTAGCGGGGAGGATGACAAAATAAGCTCAGCCGTGCATTTCATGTCAGTATGTGTATTGCAAAAAGTTTCTACTTTCGCTCTATATTTAGTAGTATGAAACAGGGAATTCTTGTATGCCTTACATGACATGACAGCTAAGGCACCATGCGTTCTGAAAACATCCTTCACATATGTGAGAGGCAGATGTTCACAGAAGACACTTATCCTCAAAATTCCCTCAATATATGTAAAGGGATGCCTTTGGAGTAAGTCCAACTTAAATACTTTCATGTGCTCATGTACCGGCTCATGAAACAGCCTCTTTCATGGTGGATACACAACAATGGAGGAAAATTAGTCACACAGAACGCACAGTTTGACAGATTAGTAGCCCGTGCTTATACTGCTTTCTCTGTCCATCTTTCTGTCTGTCTGTCTGCGCAACTGCATCCTGTCTCTCCTCCCCACTCTTTTTTCTTGTCTTTAATTTAGCTATATTTGTGTGATTGGTTGAATGTGCTTGATTGCCATGAGTCAAGTGTACTCTATTAGGGGTGTGATTTGATGCGTCTATTACCCATAATTATGCTAGTGATAAAGAGCAGCAAGAGACAACCACGTGAGGAACAATAGTTCTGACCCTGGTTCAGAGTTCTATTAGTGGGTTATTACGCACAACCTTTGTATATTCATGGAACATTTCAGAGAATGTGGTCCAATGATGTTGATTTATTCAAGTGAACATTTAATTTGTCTAATGATTGCTCTTCTGACGTGGGCTCCCAACAGTAAAGACTGTATCCATGTCAGCAATAGCACTGTACAACTGCCATGTATCAACAGTTAATGAAAGACTGATTCATTTATTTTAATTTACAATTGGACATATGTCGACAAGAAAAGATATGGGAAAATTGTACATAGAAAAAAATAGAAGAAAAGAAAGCTACTGTCAATGACAGAAAGATACCAGAAAAAGGACAGAATGTCAGCAATGTGGCACAGTGGTAAGAAGCAGGGTTTGTAACCAAAAGGTTTGTTGTTTCAGTTCTCTGCTAGGACACTGCTGTTGTACCCTTGGCCAAGGCACATAACCCACAACTGGCTCAATAAATATCCTGCTGTATAAATGGATAAAATTTTGTTAAGCTGGCCTTATCATCAGCGTCCATTACCACTGATATTGCCTCTGGAGTTGTGTTATCATTAAATGTTTAAGTAATATCTCTCTAATGCTACCGCTGCTTCTGCACTGTCCCCAGTGTCCTGCAGTCCTGGTTTCCGCTCCTTTTCATCTACTGTGCCCAATCTCCGCTTCCATTCGTGTCCTGCTCTATCCCTAGTGCACTAGTCTAGCCTTGGCACTTGAATGCCATACATACAGCACCATCTGTGATGCTTCTGATTCAACCAGGTCTGGAAAGGTTCCTCCAACTGCCTGGCCTCAAACTAGTTGAGAGTTTCGGTGGTTGGTCCATGCTTACATCTGCTTAATGGACCCGATCCCTCTGTTCATGGTGTGTTCATTCTGTTATAGTGGGTAAATATGATATTCTCTGTTTGTCATGTAGACTGTGGTTTGGATCACATTCTAACCCTCATATAATCCATGTATTGGGGGTGGGGGTGGGGTTGGTTTGGGGGGGGGGGGGGGGGGGTAACTGTTCTGATGATATCAATAGTCCATAACCCAGACAGTACACATTTATTACATCAGATAATTAAAGTTCAATGGAAATATATTTTTCATAAAATGGTTATGCATTTACTGTATTAGGTGAGGGAAGTATGTACAATATATACTACATATTTTTCATATTAACATGTACATTTCATATATCTTCATATGTCTGATTTATTATATTTGGTTAAGAAGACAGAACCATCACATATACTTACTCACTGGAATTCAAAACATAGTGCAGATGTAACATTCATACATGGACATTTCCTGTTAGTGACCACATTTTGTGGTGGGCAGCGGAACACAACAATCATTTCTAGGTGCTGTTCAATGATGTCCACAAGGGTTTCAATAACTTTTTTTGACTGGCCAGGTGGGGCCCACTCCCAAGACTCTGAGTAAAAGATGAGACTAAACATGCTATTTCCACACATTCCTGTACATTTCCTGTTAAACCACACAGTGCCGTAAATACATTATCACTGTATGGAAACATGGTTCCATTGAACTGTAATCATTTAATGTAATGAATGTATACTGTGAGGGTTATGG
The DNA here is from genome assembly GCF_013368585.1 of Megalops cyprinoides. Classification (NCBI taxonomy): domain Eukaryota; kingdom Metazoa; phylum Chordata; class Actinopteri; order Elopiformes; family Megalopidae; genus Megalops; species Megalops cyprinoides. The sequence goes on from NC_050586.1 coordinate 10,511,916, forward strand.
ACCACTGATATGGTCACAACGGGTGTTTGGCCAGACCATTTTATTACACTTATTAGGAGCTCTGCATGTGTTACTGACTTCCCTGAGAGATAAGCTAATGCACAGTAATTAGATGTAAATTGCAATGGAAGGCAAGGGACACCATGGGACTGATTCTTATGATACCAGCTTAGTGTGTGTGTGTGTGTGTGTGTGTGGGTGGGTGTGTGTGTGTGTGCGTGTGTGTGTGTGTGTGTGTGTGAGAGAGAGAGAGAGAGAGAGAGAGAGAGAGAGAGAGAGAGAGAGAGAGAGGGGGGGAGAGGGAGAGGGAGAGAGAGAGAGAGAGAGAGTAATAATCAAAAATAAAAATATGGATATTTGAATGCAAAAGTATGGTATTAATATATCCTAAAAGAATTTGACTGCAACATACACATTTTATTTTGAAATAGTTCCATTTATTCATGTTCATTCATGGAGGCCTGGCACACTGTAGTAATGCCACAGCATCATGTGCAATTTCGGGTAACTGGTGGTTTTTTTGTAATGGAAATAAGGGAATGCTTTAATGTGCAATGAAAGGAAAACTGCACAGCTGTAAAATAAATACCGGTATATTCGTGTTTCTGTTTGTTTCAGAAAATACTAATGTTTTGTGCACGTGGCTGCTAGGGAATAAATGTATTTTGCTCAATTTTGAACTTGATCACACATATATGAATAAAACAAATAGATGTTGATGTCAGATATCTGTAAAGGCATTTGTAAATATATAGGAGCAAGTGGGACCCTAATTTCCTGCTATGCTTAATGTCTTTTCATAGCGATATTCATAAAATTTAACTGAAATACACTTAATCCAACGGAAAATTCTGTTCTGCTTGATTTGCTAGGGTTTCGTCTACATGCGTTAAAGTGTAGTCTACATACAGTAGGAGCGAACAGAAGTGAGAGGGCAGCATTGGTTTTGCTGTGGGCGTTCGCTTCTCGCCAGAAGAGGGCAATATGAATCATTCCACACAGCGAAGTTGCAGTGAGAGACAGCCGTGATATTGTTACAGTGGTAGCGCGCTACTAAACCGCCTTCTCTACCCCTGTCCTATTTGGAACTGAGAGACGGAGGAAGAGAATACGGGAAGGAGCAGCATTTGTCCTAACAGGGCTCTTGATTTGCGAACTGTTTGATTTTCTTTTACTCCCATATCACTTTTCTGCCAAAACGTTGGAATACAGACTCCCAGGCAATCTGTACTATGCTCGTTTCGGTCAACTGGAACAGTTTATTGCAAAGGAATGTTTGTTGTCTGTTGAATCCTGCTGTTGCAGTATCTTTATTTTAAGAGAATCGTTGTTTACGCATTATGGCATACCTGATGGATGAAACGCAATGCGAACATTAATAAGTAGCGTGGCTTCTATAAACTTTTCTTTCTCGCACGTTTTATTCCGGATGTAAGTCCGTCTGGCTTTGGAACTATCCGCTCATGTTCCTCTCTTGCTGTTTTTCGTTAATTGCGTAACAATAAAATAGTGTTAATAATGCGTCAAAATCCCGGAGAGAAGTCGAGGCTATTTCCCTGCTTGCATCAGGACACTGAGATATGCTGCATGGCTGGACTTGGGGACTGAAATACGGGCACAAGGTTGCTCACCCTTGCCATACCTCCGGAGCGCAGCGGCGGGCAGGTGTGCCTCGCTTGTGCTTGCTGTCGGTTGCTGTACCGGCTGAGCTGCGAGAGCGGGTTGAGTAGTGGATAAAAACGGAACCATCTGAGGAGACCGCGTGTCATGCGGGCTCGGGAGTCAAGTGCTTGTAGCAGGCTATAAACCCGTGGACAGGATCTGATAGATACGCGGATATGGGTATGTTATGTGCCGCTTTATCAATACTTATTTCATGTCATTGCAAAACAGTTTTTTCTTGTAGTGCTCATTCTTTCTTGAAAATACCTGCGCAAAGTAAACGGTATGGAACGTTACACGCTCAGTGCTTGCTTTCCTAAAAAGAGAAAAAAAAATCTGCAGCCACCTGCCAAAAGAGCTCATGCCTAGATTAGGGGTGAATATTCCACCCTCTAGTCCTCGTTTACAGATCGGCACAATAAACTTGAGACAGTAACCTGTTTTGTTGCATGAATATGCAACTACATTTCAGCTGTATTTTCAAACAACACAGCAGCTATGCACCCGCGTCTTCGCAAAATTCATTTGGCTGTCTATTTTCCATTAAGACATGGTTGATATCGTACACTTGTTTGCTGACTATATTAAAAATAAGTAACACAACATCATGCGCAGCACCGATGCTGAAATAGCCGCACCATCCACGGCTCACATTACCACAGATACTGAATAATGACGGATATTGCCATTTCATGAAATACTTGTCCAGCTCATCGCAGTTTAGTTTTTAATTGTCGAACATTTTGTTATGTAAAGTGTACTTTTCCTGTATGGATTAGTAAACAGGACTGGGAAGGGCCGTTGACTGGGATTGAAATGCTAATTAAGGTTAATGTTAGAAGCTTGGCAACTTTATCATGCATGGCTGTGCATAATTATGTATAAGCATACTGGTTAAGATATCCTATCACAAAGATAGCGAACAGATGTTTCTATTTCATGTTCAACAGGTGCACATAAAGCAGAACTTGATTGTGAAAATATGGGTTATATACTATTTCCTTGCAACTCAATGTCTTTTTGGTGTTTTTCTTAATCTGTCTCTGCTCACAGCCGTGTAACGCCTCGCTTTCGCCCGTCTTTGTTGTCTTTAGTCTGCGTGTTGTGCTGTTGACTGAGGCTAACGAGCATTTTGTTGTGACTTGTGCTTCACCGCGGCGGTTGATTGATGCCTTTGCGGCTGGAGAGCACATAGAATGTGCCTCAAACCGCGCACCGCGTATTTCTGTGTCGTCTTATGTATTTATTTTGGTGGGTTCATAAGGGACCGATTCGCCTCGTTATTGACCTGCTACCTATGAGGCCAGCCGTTGTCCCTCACTGCAGTTTTAGATTATCAGTGTGTTCATGAAGGCACTTAAGATCTTTTTTTTTCCCCTGCCACTGCAGAACCGAGTCCCCTTCGCTCACTGCGATCCCAGTAACATTCTGTGGCTCTTCAGCACACATATGGCAAAGTAGCCTGTATGTCAGTAGCAGTCACGAAAAATAGCAGAGCACTGGTGGATTACTCACTGAAGGTATTATAATTAATAAAAATAGCTGTGCTTATCATTACCCTGAGTGTATTCTGGCTGTGTATAATCAACAGAAATGCTTAAATAAAAGTACCCTAGTTCCTCTCCTTTTCTCTTCCCCAATAAATTATAAAGGGCACTGGTAACTATGACAGGAGAGCTAGAGTTCATTCAGCTTTCACCACCAAACAATTTGTATGTATTTAAAATATTTTTATTGTGCATAATCATAATCGCGGCAGTAAGAATAATATACATAATAATAAAATAATAATAATAATAATATGTAGTGTTGCTGTCGTGTGATTTTTTTTTTTTTTTTTTTTTTTTTTTGAGGTTACTGTATGTTTAGCTTTTTTTCTAAGCATGCAGTGGAAGTATATTGTGAGGTGTACTTATAGGTTTTCAGAAATTTTGTTGTCCTTTCGATGGGATCGAAAAACTCAAATTAATAAGTTAAAGGTATATGTCTCTGCTTTGTAGCTATATGTCCAATCGCCCTGCGTGAGCTTTTGATGTCTTAGCTTATATTTAGGCTTTTCTTTTAGAACTCGTTTCGTTTGATGAGTATGTGGCCAGCTCTGATGCTGTTCATTGGTAGCATGTAGTACGTCTAGCCTTATGCCTCATAAAATGATTAATAGCGCCAAATGGCTCTGCGGCAGTGGAGAGGTTCTTGTTTTTGCGAACACAAAATGACAACTTAGCCAGGAGCGGAGGCGTTCCGTTTTAACAGCTATACAGTAAATATAGCAAAACCAACCGGGCGCTGCGGCAGTGTTCTCCGTGCTTACGCGGTTCGGAATGACTTTGTCTATCAATTGGACTCATCTATAATTGAAACTTCATGGTCAGTTGTTTATAACACAGTGCTTTCCAATGAATTTTGTTGTGAATCACTGCAGTGTTGACCAGAGTGTTTTGTTAAGGTCATGCTGTAAGCATATATCATTTATTGAACAGTCAATCGCAAAAAAAGTAATTAGTTTTATTTTTTTTTCTCTTATTCTTTTTCTATGGTTAACCCTGCTTGAGTGGTTCAGGGTTTCTTCAAACACTGTGCGGTTTGAGGTTTAATTAATGAAGCGACCCAATAAAATTCTCAGCAACCCCTTGGTCACTTAATCATGTAATTATCCAGTAAGCAGCAGGAAAAGAAAGCTCCTCCCACAGAATGCAATTCATTTCTCAAGTTAGAATAGAAGACAGGTGTTTCGCCCTAGTATTTCGTGTTGCGTTCAGTCCTATATTCATAATGGTGATAATATGAAACCGTCAAACATGGCCTCATGTGCTTTATGAGAAAGTTACACCACTTATATCATATTATCAATAGAGGGTGGGGGCTATAAAATGCATAGAAGGCATCCCAATACTGGCGTTATACTGAAATTCGGATGGTTTAGTTGATAGTTACAGTTCCTGTATAATTTTTGCACAAATCACGGGTATGTTGCGTAATTGCGCAAGTATGTTGCGTAATTTTTCATTTGCATGCGTAATGAAGATGCTTTCCCCCTCTTTAATGACACCTCGTTCAGTATTTTCCCGTGTATCCCTGCGCAGTATCCATATCCTGTCGTGGGAGTATATTATTCAGAGGTGTAACATGACTCCCGATAGCTTTTTAATACTGAAAGTATTACCAGTAGTTGGTAATTGTTGATTTTAATGTTATTCTTTCTAAGTTTACCGATTTGCACACCAAGCTTAAACACCTGTCAATCTACCATGCCTATTAATTGTAATAATCATTGAAAAGCCCCAGAATTACAAACAGCTGTGGCATTAACCACAGCTATGGCATTAATCTTGTAAACTTTCTGCCTTAGTACATTTTTACATTTATAATGGCAGGGTGGGTTGCTAATATGAAAAAGGCAACATTAAACATGACTTTTAGAAACAGGTGTCAGTCAAAACAAATATTCGCTCTGGAGCAGTGATGAAACAGAGATTGCTGCTGGGGTTTCAGTAAATTCCTCATATGTTTCTTTTTTTTTTCTCCCCCCCCCCTCTCTCAAATAGCTACATCACACAAGGAGACTGTTAGACAGATGAGGTGTCCCTTATTAAATGGCTAAGAGCTTTCTCATGTAATGGAGTGGAGAGGGTGTCAAAACAGATAACTGAGGAGGAGATTGAAAGCCTGTCAGGGGATGAGGAGGAGAAAGAGGCAGGAGCCATATCTGCTTCCTGGGTTTGATTGCTTATGCTGTGAATTGTTCTGCTCAGATATAACCGTCACTGTCAGGGGAAATTAGAATCTGGGAAATGGAAATATCATTAAGAATAGGGGGAAGAATAAAAAATCTGTCATTGCTGGTTTGTTTGTGCTTATTTTCTATTGTGCAGTTTTTTGCCATTACTGTGCGTTGGTGCTCACTGGAATGTTGTGGCCTTAATATTGGCCTGTGTAGTCCTGTGTGAAAGAGAAATCGTTTTGGGTATCATACATTTCTGCATCATCAAGGGAGGCTAAACTTCCCATCACTGTTGGAAGAGCATGCCGTTTGTGATTACAGCATGCCCCCACAGCACTGAAATAATGTAAACACAAACCGGATAGCACTTCAAGCTGAGAATCGTGTTAGGGCAACTCGTTGGCACACTTGCATATTGCTATTATAACTGAAGATTAGAAGGATGGCTCAAAAACCTCAGGGGCAAATTTGCTCCACATACTGTAATAGTCTAATATCCAAGCACATTCTGTGAAAGAATACACTGTCTTGATAGCATTCTTCATGGCCAACAAGACTGACAAAAGTGAAATGAGTGCCAAGTGAATTAGAATCCGTACAGCCTTACAGGGTGAAAAGTACGTTTTGATCCCTTCTTAAAATGTGGGAGGGAGGAAGGCACATCCAGGCCTGGGTGGCCGAGAGTGTCGGAGCTTACCTTAATTTCTGCTGTGTGATGCATCTTGAAATACAAATACATCCCACAGACAGGATACCAGTCTATTTCCCAACCACTCTGTTGTGCCAAGCCCTGTAGGGTCTTTGACATGACTCAGCTGGGAATTGAACCAACAACCTTCTGGCATCAGGAAGACCACTCTAAACAAACCAGTACAGTATATACTTTAGGACAGGCCAATTTAGATTGGGGTTTTGCCTATTAAGGGGTAAAGTGGCTTTTTATATGGGCCAGCTTTATAAGTGTATGGGTTCACTTAACATATGAGGGAGACTATCCCAATTATTGGAGCAGGTGAAATATCACTACCACTATGCAATTATAATTGTCCCCAAGTTGTCCCCACAGCTACAGCCAATTTGTATTTGAATCAAACTTTTAAAAGGCTCACGGTAGCAATGTGTCAAAACAGTATTAATATAAAAAGTATTGACATATTATTTTTGCAGTCTAGGAAATCATTCTGAGCCCTTGAACAATGTGTCTTCGTAATCATCTATGTGAGCACAGGTCTATCAGAGAGCATATATTCAGAGTGATTTGCCATACATTTGCACCTTGATCTCACCAAAGTCTCACCTCTTTGCTTCTACCTGTCCTCTAAAGGCCAACAGTTGTGATGTTGACATACCCCACATCATACCCAATTACCCAATCCTTGACCCTTGGCCCTAGTCAGGTTACTGGTGAACCCCAGAGACAAAAGCACCAAAATTCTGGTTAATAAGCAGCTCACATTAACCAGCACTACACATTATCAATACACTTCCTCAAGGATAAAGCATACTTTAATGGTGTCAGTGACAAGATTTTTTTAAAATGTATGAACACAATAGCACTGTTACTTCTCTCTTTCATTAGAATTCAGTGGAATTAAACTGTCTACTAAGGATTGTTTTCTTACTGTAGAATGTATGTACATGTAGTGTAAAAACATAGGTTATCACATTCTCAATTATTATCAGATAAAAGCCCTCAGGCCTATTTTTGAGTTACAAACATTTTCATATTAATAAACAATCTCCATTCCAAATGTGTTTGTGATTCTGATGGTTGACTGTGCTTTAGTCAGGCTTTACAATTCCCTTTCCCCAATCACAGCTCCTTCACAGTACCCAAGAATACATCTGGTAAAAGCGGTTTGTTTGGCACTTCCAAGGGTGATTGTAATATGCCCCTCTCTGTTAAATATCATAGAAACAGCATGACTTGAAATAACATACCATGTAATTATGTACTGAACATTCATTACACCAAAGAGAATGAGCTGGGTGGCCCTGCATGATATGCAAGGTTGTCGTTTTGGAAAGAGAGGATGTTTTATTTTGATTTTGTTATGAATGACCATGTCTCCATCACACAAATTGCATATTAAGGCATGCAAATTCTCTGTTTATTCAGAAAGTGAACTATTTAAGTAGTATTAGAGAGTAGAGAGTTAAATTCAATCTTTACCTCTTTCTATTGAGCTTGTCATAAGAGTTGTCTCAGGTCCCTATTATGGAAACATGAAATTTGACCGAGGGAGTTTTGGCTAAATTGGGCTAAATGTTATCAGGCTGTTCAACATTTCCTAATTTGTGAAAGACATGAAATACTGCTTTCTTTAGAAAAACATCCATCGCCTATTTCGTTTTAATATGTCCACGAGAAAAAAGTCCTCCTCTGAATGAAAGGCTTGTGGATTGTTTCCCCAAATTGTCAGCGGCATCCCATGGATCCCTCCATCTGGGAGTAAAAGACTCCTGAAAAAAGACCTTACTCACGCACCCATATGGGATCCACATATGTTTGGCACAAACAAAATGTCATGTTAGTTAACATATGTTGCCTAATATCTGTCAGCTACCCCTGGTCAAAGAATCAGCAGCGACAAAGCCATCACAAGGATTAGAATAAGAAGACTATGAGTAAGAATAGCCATTTCACATCAGAGATTGTGTTTACGCTTGCAGTAATTTTAAGTTCTCTGACGCACGAAAAGGAAACTTTTTATAGAAGGACGTTTCTTTTCTCACTCAGAAGTACAGGGCTGATTAATCCTTCAGTTTTTGACTGCTTGGACCCATACCCCTAAACTCTTGCCATATTTATTCTTTTACCACCCCCATCTGTTACGCCGATCAAGTATAATCTCTTTTGTGCTGTTTAGCTTCATAATGAGGTATTACTCTGCTGTATCTGTAGTGAAAGACTTGGATCACTGCTGTTTGATAACAGAAGAATAAGCAGATGAGCTGTATTTTGTGGAAACCTGTTTTATGATATCTTCAGATGGTCCTGAATGCATTATTTGGAGATTAGTGTGCAAGGAAAGACATAGTAATTTATTGAGAAAGTAGATGTAAGACACAAAGTCTCAGTGTAGTGTAGAGTCAAAAGTCTTTCCACAGTTACTTCACAGACAAGTAAACACAGCATAGACATGACTTCCAGTTGGGGTGAAAATAATACAGCTCAAGTAAATTATTCACTTCATGTGAATAATTCATTTCCCTACAAACCAGAAATTGACAAATTTTTGTAATGTTGTCAAAGTTTTTGTAATATTGTCAAAACTCAGGCTTTTGGGATCCTCTGTACTACTTTTGTTTACTACAATAGCTGTGAAAAGCCAATTATCAGTTGTTACATAATTACTTGTTTAATAAACCTTAATAGGTAGCCCTCAGTATAAATGGGGCTGACTCCAATTAACTAACAATTCACTCCAATCCTATTCATTCCTGCCGAAATATAATTTTAATCCATAAATTCATTCATTGTGTGTTACCTGTATTACAATGTTCTGTTTGTAATAGCTGCTTTTTAATTCATTTGATATATCCCCTAATTTAAGGCACAGGTTTCTGGACCTAAATGCTTTCATAAAGCTCATCTGAAAAAGGCAACTTAAAAAAAAATAATAAAGGAAGTTGATTATTTGAAAAATATGGTTTTTGTTCTAGACCTAGAAAATTTCTAGCATGTAATATTTGTTTTAATTACTTTTAATTAGACATAAACTTTTCTGGGTTAATGAAATACTTATCTCTGAAATATTTTGGTTGTGATCTGAATTCTCTGGGTTTTTTTTTTTTCTTCAGTAAGACCATGCTATTGTGTCCCTTAGAGGTGACATGAAGTTCATGAAATCCATTAAATCCTATAATGTTAGACAGTTAGAGTAAAAAGATAAGGGAGCTATAGGGGGAAGTTTAATGTAAGCATCTCTGTCTGCCCTGTGTGTTTGCAGGGTCCCTGATGCGAGGCAGGTGGCTAATGGTGCCGCTGCTGTTGCAGGCCTGGCTGCTGGCATCCCCGAGCAGCGTCCGTGAGCGTCCGTGTCCTCGGAGCTGCCGCTGCGATGGGAAGATAGTGTACTGTGAGTCCAACGCCTTTCGCGACGTGCCAAAGAACGTCTCCGGTGGGTGCCAGGGCCTGTCCCTGCGCTACAACAGCCTGGTGAGCCTCAGGGCCGGCCAGTTTGCCGGCCTGAGCCAGCTTGTCTGGCTCTACCTGGACCACAACTACATCAACACCGTGGACAGCCAGGCCTTCCAGGGAGTGCGTAGGCTCAAGGAGCTGATTCTGAGCTCAAACAAGATCACACAGCTCCAAAACGCCACTTTCCACACCGTCCCCAACTTACGAAACCTCGACCTGTCCTACAACAAGCTGCAGGCCCTGCAGCCAAACCAGTTCCAGGGTCTCCGCAAGCTGCTCAGCCTCCACATCCGTTCCAATTCCTTGAAGAGCGTCCCCGTGCGAGTCTTTCAGGACTGCCGCAACCTGGAGTTTCTGGACCTGGGCTACAACCGACTGCGCAGCCTCACCCGCAATGCCTTCGCGGGGCTGCTCAAACTGACTGAACTGCACTTGGAGCACAACCAGTTCTCCAAGATCAACTTCTCACACTTTCCACGCCTCTACAACCTGCGGGCGCTCTACCTGCAGTGGAACCGCATCCGGTCCATCAGCCAGGGGCTCACCTGGATCTGGACCTCCCTGCAGAAACTGGACCTCTCGGGAAACGACCTGCAAGTTGTGGATGCCAGTATCTACCAGTGCCTGCCCAACCTGCAGACACTCAACCTGGACTCCAACAAGCTCAGCAATGTGTCTCAGGAGGCGGTGGCAGCATGGATCTCTCTGACCACCATCAGCCTAGCAGGCAACATATGGGACTGCAGCCCCAGCATCTGCCCCCTGGTGGTTTGGCTGAGGAACTTCAAGGGGAACAAGGAGACCACCATGATTTGTGCGGGACCCAAGGAGGCCCAGGGGGAGAAAGTGATGGATGCAGTGGAAACGTACAGCATCTGCAAAGCCACTCCGGCCCCATCTGTCTCCACACCATCCACCCTCCCCAATACTCCATCAAAACCCGAGCGCTTGCCCATTCCCACTTTGTCCAGAGTGGGCGAGGAGCTGGCGGGGGTTGGTTTCGCCAGCCCCATGCCTTCGGGGGCCTCCTCCACCATCCCAGAGCAGGACTTTGAGCATGTTTCCTTCCACAAAATAATTGCCGGCAGTGTGGCGCTCTTCTTGTCGGTAGCTATGATCCTGCTGGTGATATATGTGTCGTGGAAGCGCTACCCCAGCAGCATGAAGCAGCTGCAGCAGCACTCCATGGTCCGAAAGCGCAGGAAAAAGGTGCGGGAAACAGAACGCACCCTCAACTCCCCCCTGCAGGAGTATTATGTGGACTACAAACCCACAAACTCTGAGACCATGGACGTGCTGGTCAATGGGACAGGACCCTGCACCTACACCATCTCGGGCTCCAGAGAATGTGAGGTATGATCCGTCACCCTCCTAAAATCCATTTCCACTGCGGGGATCGAGAGGTAAATTTTCCAGTGCTTTTGAGGAAAAACATGTGCTATCTCCCCCCTGCCCCCTTCCCCCCTCCCTTAGCTGTGTTTGTTTGGAGGGTAGGAGAGATGGGTCACGTTGCATTGTAGCTTGGGTCATACCTTTTTGAGCGGCGCCATTTCCATTTGTCCATCCAGGCAACATAAAGTAAAGCGTCTTCTGTTAATAGGTGATGATTGGTGAAACAATTACAGGCTTCACAGCAAGTTATTATCAGTAATAGGCATAGAGGTCAATTGCATGTTCAAAGTTCAAATGTACCCATGTATTGCCTCAGAAATGTATGCACTAGATCAAGTTACTGTGCAGTGAGTCATTTCCTATCCTTTTTTTCTTTTTTTTTTTTTTTTTTTTTACATTTCCGCCAACACAGACTTTGCTGCAGGCTTTGTTTGCGATAGCTGATGCCAAGTCAAATGAATACAGTTTTTTTATTATTTATTTTGCTTGTTTTTTTTCAACAAAATAAATAAAATCACTTATAACTCCTGATTACTAATGGACACTCAGCATAGTGTAAGAGGGTTCCCTGTATTGATGGCTTTATCCTTTTATGAACCGGTGAATCACAGATATTAGGCCACACTTGGCTTAGTCACACAGAGGGTTTATTTTTTTTATTCTTTGTCATTCATAACAGTCAAAGGGATCTGAACTCTGTCTTTTTAGCTCCTTGAGGGTATTGTTCGATTTCAAATATATATATATACTGTACAGAATCAGGAGCTAAAATATGATTTGGTCCAGGTTACGAAGAGTATAAACTTACAGAGAGCCGTAGAGGGATGACTGAAAGAAAATATAGATGGAGAAAGGCTGGTCTTGCTTTCGAAAACACAACATATCTGTTACAAAGGCACATTTTCTTAGAAGTTAGCACTGTTTACTATCTGTTCTGGCATAAAAGGTTAAAATTTATGCTACATGTATGAATTTCTTTGAAAGAACATGTAGCAAATCACATGCCAGGGTGAAGTCCCTTTTGTTGTGTACCCCTTGATGTGTCTTGTTTAATGTGGTGACTTAGTATACCCACTGCCATTGTGTGATTGTATTTACTTTCTCCTTCTTGTGCTACATTGTTGAGTGTTTGTAGTGTTCTTTATGGCTGTAAATGCTTTCTTTCTCAAATGTGTACACTTACATCGTTGTGCTTTTTTTTAATAATCTGTTTTTTTTTTTTTAAGGGAGCAGGCAAAATATATTGTGGAAGAGCCATAATAAATGAAAACATTTCATATGGAATCATAAAAATATTTGATTATAGTTGAACTCGGTTAGACCTTCCCCACAGTGTACAATTATCCTGTTTTCATTGTTTGTGTCTACAGTTGCTACGCTACAGAGGTATACACAGAGTTTCAGACACCCTGTACCAGGCATTTCATTTTATTTCATTTTCATTTTCATTTCATTTCATTTCAATGTACTCTGGGAGGCGCAGTGTCAAAACATGTACCGATATGAAAACCAATATACGCACTGTAACTCTTCGGGTACAAAAAAAGTAGTCTGCGCCTGATGCTGCAAACAAGCCAGACATGGGCTGTTGTGTCTTCAAGCACCATTTAATCATCTCAGGGGTCTTCAGAAGCCTGCCTAGGCCAGAGCAGAGCTGTCTGTTTGCTTGTGTTTTCTACAAGAGCCCATTTCCCTCATCCTCCTAATCCAGTCAGTTTAGCTTCTGTGGTTCTGAGATGTCTGAATTTCCTTAGCTCTTTGATACCCACTTAATGACGGTGTTAGATTACCAATGATTCTCATCACCTGGAAGGAAACAAGGACCTATTTTCATTCACTGAAGGAGAGTGATAAGCTACCTGTAATGGCGTGTCATTATGCCATTTGTCTCCTCCTTCTGTCCAAGCCCACCTCTCTCTCTTTCTCTCTCTGTCTGCCTCCCTCTCTCTCACACGCACACACACATACTCTCTCTCTCTGTTGTTCTTTGTGGTAGTGCAATTTATTTTCATGAGAAGTGATATATAGGTGTGACGTGCAAATATGTCTGTGTGTGTTTGTGCAATCAAGGAGGAGCATATTCTCTTTGCGTGTGCCTGTTTGTGTGAATGTGTGTCTGTGTGTGCGTTTGTATACGCATGTGTGAGTGTGTGTATGCGTGAATATGCGCGTGCATGTCTATTCTGGCTTTGCAAACCCCGGCTGGATAATGTTGAAGGCAGCTGTCCTACACTGAACTAGGGCTCTGCTGGAGTGCTGGAGGCACTGCCATTACAGATGCCCCTGATCCTTTAGGCAGCCAGACAGCCCCCTCTGCAGAGACAGGGTGCTAGATTTAATATCAGTAAACTGCAAGCCTTTATGTGAAAGATCAGAGATGTTGAGTAAAGACAGTCATTGTGTTTTTATTGAACATGTGTAAAGTGTAACCTCTTGACCAGGTCAGAAAGGAGTCACAGAGAGAAAAAAAATAAAAGGAAACGGACAAAGAGAGACCACTCCTCACTTTCCCCACTGTATTACCAAAGCCAGCTTGGTTTTACCTTATTTAGAAGAAAAGACTTGATTTTGTTATTGCTGTACTAATCTTTGTAATTAATATACGCATTTATTTGCTGATTGCTTCACCAGCTTGACAGCATTTAAGCATAATTACACAGATTTCAAGGTCACACACACACACACGCACACACACACACACACACACACACAGTGCCTGCTACTCAAGTTTCTTGATGTTGAGGGGCAGTGTGTGTCACCACAGTGGCATGCACCTTGGCTATTCTGGAGGTATAGCACATAACTAAATAAAAACCAGTTTGTTCCTTTAGTTAATCAACTTGCTGATGTTACCTAATGCCTTATCACTCTCTGCCAATGCTGTGTCAACATTAATAACATTTTGGATGCTGTTTTGCATTACATTTTCATGCATTCATCTGCAGAGAAAAAAGTGTTTTTCTAATCTTTTTTTTTGCTTCTTGTTCTGCACTGAGCTTTCAAATGTCAGACTCCTTGGTTCTCAGCTGCTTGTTTTCATTACTTAGAATTGCAGACATATAATTTTAGTCCAATAGACTTTATTCAGTTTTGATTGCAAGGAAAGGTTGCTGAGCACCATAGATCAACCTAAAGTGAACTATTTAATTGACTGGGCTGCAATTTTGTCTTCATTACTGACTGAGAGAATTTGAGGTAAGTTAGAATAGGGAGAGTCTATCAGGACAGAGATGTGTGTATGGTTATGACTTGAGCGTCCAGCATCCAATGTCTGTAAACTCATTTAATAATGTGTTATAACAACCTGTGATTTTTTTATTTACAGACAGCCTCTCCTGCATCTGCTTCTTCTGGTGTATTCTTTAATATAGGCCTATGTGTGAATTCAGGAAAATTAATTAACGCAATCTGTTCATTTTCATTTCACAACCACAAACTTCGAAATAGCATCAAAAGCAACTGATATCTATATGCATCTGATTTTTTTTCAGTATAGGCCACATCTCTGTAGATTTTTTTTTTTCTATCTTGATGGTGTTAGTTGCCTGGCAGTACATTGAGTCCCTCAGCTAAAGTGACCAAAGGTCTCATATTACTATGATTGACAAGTACCCAGTGGGGCTCCCAAATGAACTCCAGCTTCATCTTCTTTAAACTATTAATGCCCTCTTTAGCAACACAAGGCTTCCGGTTGCTCTTTGCTGCCAATGCTCTGTTGCAGACCCTTCTCCACACTCAGCTCAAGACAATTCCTTGGGCATTGGAATGCTTCCCAATGCATATGCCCAGAACTCCTCCCCAGTCTCACAGCCACCCACCAGTATGCAACCCTGGCATACTCACGCGGAGTTTTACCATGCAGACCCCATCAAACCAATCCAATAATCATCTGTTTTTAGTCAAGCTTGGTAATTGTTCCCCTTCTGGTCATAGTAATACAAATGATGGCAACAGTAAGTAATCAGCGGAAACAAATAAATTAAAGCCTTAAACTCACGACATGGGAGGGTGAAAGTGGACCAGTCAATGTAGAATATAAGATCGATGCGCACTGTGGGCTAGATTAAACACCCGGCAGGAAACACAAACGGGATGCATTGGAAGAAGGCCGGTCGCATTTAATTCATTAATTAGTTCATTAATTTATTGTTTGTTTTGTGAGAGCTAAAGTACAGTAATACTTCATAATAATGATAATAATAATAATACACAGGGGAGAAAGCAATGGGAGAACCAATGTGACGACACATGAAAATCAGTGTAGTGAAGCATTCACAGCTTCCCTCTCTGTGGCCGCAAATGAACAAGCCTGAAATTACAAAGTGTGCAGTGATGTCGAGGACTGTGGAGGATCTCTTTTATTACAGGTGATCAAATAAAACACTCACAGCACTGCAGCATGAACTGTGTAAAGCTGTGGGACCTGTGTGCCCCTGTAGAGTCCAAACGTTTGAGGTGAAGAGCCATGTGTGAAATACAATTTTAGGAAAGGAAATTGATTATGTTAACAAAGCACACAAAAACCTCACTCATAGCCTTAGCATTTTCTACTGCTACTAATACTTAATAATAATGATAATAATAATGATAATATTTAGTGGATAACATTAAGGTATCACCTTTGAACGATCTTACAGACACCGTATAGTGTATTGGTGTGACTCACATCCACTGCTGTTGCCGCTGTTGTTGATTTCGTGAATGCAAACAGAATATGTTTTACTGAGATTGTGTTACATACATAGTGATAATACTGATAATGGTAGTGATAAAGGTAATAGGGACTTAAGGGTGATCCATTACTTTCTTGAAATTGGCATATTGCTCCCTACTGCTTTCTGATGGCTCTCGGGTTATTTCGCTATGAATCTGACAGCCTGTACTAGCTTATGTAAATGGAACAGAAAACAGCCCTCAAACCCAAGCTTATATTTCTCTCACCACTGTATTCTGAAAAGAAACCAAACAGAACCATTTTGTCTGGTGTCTGAGCACTACAGGAAAATTACCGTGAGACTGACACCATGTTGTGACAGCGGCATTCTGATGGAGCCTATTCCATTGCAGCTGCATGTGGCAACAGCATGTTTGGTACCGTTCACCTGTGTAGCAGCTGGAAGGTAAAAGGGCACTCACCTGGAAGCCAGAAATTACGGTTACTCGTTACCATTTAAACAGCTGAATTGCAGATGTTGCTGTCTTGAATCTATCCTGAGAGCCCTAACCCCAAATGAAACTGAATCAAGCTCGCAATAGCGATCTGTGTTGAGAGCATTGGGGCATTGGCTTCTTTTAACATTACAAAAATAGGAATGCTTTGTGTGGACTGTGATATGTAAATAGGCTGCTTGCTTCTGTAGAGAAGGTATGACAGCTTTAGAGTTCTAGGAGATTTAATGATAGACCTCCTATTATTTATTAGAATATCCATTACGTACTCATACAAAGGATGGGTAAATGGAAATGACTGCATATTTATGCAGCTGTCAGAAAAATACATCAGAGATGAGTGAGCGACAATTCAACCTTTCACGAGTGTATTAATTGCATTTAAACCATATAAAAGGCCGACTCTTTCATGCACAGGCAGCATATCTCCTCTTGGTTGCAAGTCTGTATAAGAATGTCTGCTAAATGACTAAAATATAACATAATGTACAATAAACCTGTCATCTCTCTAGTTTATGTGCACTCTGCCACATGGGAATACCAGGTTACCACTGCCTTTGAATGACACAGGGTGGATTCCAGTCACACTGTTCATAAAATATGTTGTTTTCATATGCAGTTGGAATGAATTGTTTTCTGTCAAAAAAAAATCCTTGACCTTACATTCGTCCCCTCCACCTGACAGATGTGCTAAATTAAAAGTGATGTTTCTTAACTGAGGGGGAAGCTTAAGTGCTAGAAAAGGGAGCCTGCTCCTGTGTTTGCATGGGAAGTTTGCATCAGAGGACAGGACGCGCATGCGCCAAGAAACAATCGATCACCAAGCGCCAGAATCTTAACCACTTCAGAGCCCCGCTGCCTCCAATCTGCAATGCTCTCATGTGCCCTGCTGGGGTAATTAAACCAGTGTTTTTCATCCTGGAGTGCCATCTAGCCTAGCGGGGCCCTCCGCCTCACTGTCACCACCATCCTCCTTCACACCAGATAAGCGGAGGGAACCGGAGTCAAAAACGCTGGCGAGCAGAGCTCCCACTTGTGGAGAGCCCATCGCGTTGACCGCCAGCCGGGCCCCATTCTGAACAGTTCGGTGCAGAAGAGGCCCTGTTAGGCCTGTGGGCAAACTGTTTACCAAAAAAGAAAATAAATAAATAAAAATAAAAACAGCTGGGGAAAGGAGCAGTTGGCCAGCTAGTGCAAATGTGACATGCCTTGAGTGATGTAGCTCCCTGTAAGGATGGGCTGCAGAATTAATTTAAACCTGTAATGTTTTCTGTCAGTTGCCATGACTAATGTGCCTCATCCTTCCCATTGACACTCAGACGATAAGATGCAGAGGTGGGAAAGGATGGACCTGGATTTGCACGTCACGCTTTCTTCGCATTCTTGTGCACAGTTTGCAACCATTCATCCCGGCTTTATTTTCTCTTTAGTAGTAAGGAGCTCTGCTTCACATTGGGTGTTGTGTGGGTGCCAGGGCGGCGTTGGTGGAGAGACAGATCACCCCCATTGTCGACCTGCAAGGCCCGGCCTTTTTGATTTAGTGGTAATCACAGTTCTAATTTCTGTGCGGTGCATTGCAATTTATCAGAATTATCATAGCGTTGTGCGGAAAGCCAACGCAAGGGCACCGCAGCATCTCCTCAGAATGAATTACGGCCTACAAGCCTCTGTGTCAGTCAGGAATAAACAGCTTTCACAGACACACACACACACCTCCAGCCAGACCCCGCCACACCCCCCATCCCCCCCCCACACACACACACACATACACACCGGTCCTCCAAAACTCTGGCATTGCTGCAGATCTCTCTTGATAAATATTCATCCCAGGCCCTCAGCCATCGACGTCCAAGAATTCGCAGAAATGCTGAAGGGTCTTTGCTGTTTGCTTCATATAGAAAAAAAAAGTTTGAGTGCTCTGAGTCTCCAAAGTGTTTTTTATTTCATTTTTCCCCTCCCCTCTAAAAGGATAAGACAAAAGCTATTAAGACAAGTATGCAACTGCAGGACCCTGGCACATCCAGGCCTCTAATGGTTTGATGAATTGATAATGAATTCAATTATACAGGCTAATTAAGTTGGTTGTTTGAAACAAAGGACATGATTTTGAATTTCTTCTTAAGTCCCAGTCAACTGCAACTAGAGTGCCATCAGTGCTCTCTGAAAGAGATGAGAATGCAGAGTAAAACACTTGTAGTTATAATTTTAGGTAGCAACATAAGAGGTATGTTAATCATAATGCTCCATCTAAACTGAGTGATGTACTTGTCCATGCATCCAAAGAGATCTTATAAAATGCAAAATGGAACACCTTTACTCTTTGAAGGGCCTGTACAAATATTGTGAGTGCTTTTCCTAATTGAGCCAGCATATGCGTGTGAGTAGACGTGTTTACAAACTTTTCATTAGAGGGTGGGGAAATCAATTAGCTGTACCTCTTCAGTAACAGAAATGGCAATGTGTGCCAACTTAACAAAATTACTATAGTCTATTTGAATATGCAACACTGGAAAAACTCATTCACAACACAAAAATAAAGCCCTGAACTGTAGTGCATTCTGAATTCTGTTTTTATTTACATGGCCAGAAGTCAATGTTTTTGGCTTATATTTTGTGTTTGTTTTTTTTTTTTTTCCTGAATTGGGTTAAAGCATTTTGAGGGAAAAAAAAAATCAGTGTTAACTTTTTAATATACTTATGTCTGAATCTACTCATTTATCTACTCAACAATTCACAATGTACTTTCCCTCCACCTGGTAATTCTGCGGAAAAATACAAGCCCTGCTGACAAACCTTACCTTTCACATATTTTTTTTTTTTTTATGGTGAGCGAAAAAGGAAACAATGGCCTGCGGTTATGAATGGCAGAGAAAGGAAAGTAATCTCGCGAAAGGCAAGCCGCCTTATCATTTCTCTCTGAGAATGCCACTAGGCTCCGAGGGAGTGCGAGAGGAAGTCAGACAGAAAGACTAATTAATCCACCCTTTCTTAATTAGCTTCTTTTTTGCTTATGTGTGCATTCGCATTCTCTCTCTCTCTCTCTCTCTCTCTCTCTCTCTCTCTGCCCTTCTTATTGCTTTCTCTTTCCCTCCCTCCTTTTCTTCCTACCACCCCTCTGTCTTTATGCCCCCCCCCCTAAATCCTGTACACGGCTGCTGCTGCTGCTCACCTGGTCTTGGCAGTATACTGAAGTGTGATAAACACAGGGAGGGAGGGAGACGGCACGGTCTGCGCCATTGTCTTCTAGCTGGTCCCTCGCAGGGAGAGACAAAAGCACAGTGGTGGACATGGAGCATCGTTCGCCTGCATTGTTCCCTGCTATCGAGGAGCCCATGGAAAGCGGGAATCTTCTGTTTTAGTCTGGCATGTGGCCCTGCTCTCTTTTCCTCTGATGTGTCGGCAGCCATTAGTCTCAATGGTAATAATTCTGTTTTAATAACCATCTTAATAAATACTTTATCTCGAAAGATACAGCTATCCTCACACGGGGCACCAATTAATGTAGTGAATATAGTATTCCTCTCATGAATATAAATTGTCAATTATAAATTATCAGGGTGCTGGTTTAGGAATTTCACCTAAACATTTAAAGAATTAATTAAAATGAGACATTAATCTGAATGTGGAGGATGTGGAATTTGCTGAGTCAACTTACTGAGGAATTGAAACACATTACCTAAACTCGTAACAGTTATTAATAAACAAATAAATATTTACAAAATAAATTGTAAGCGGAAGTGTGGTGAATAGATATTGAATAGATAGTGTGGTGAATTTGAGTTAAATACTTTGAGAATCTTTCATATATCTTTTTATATATTATATAGGTTATGCTCTGTTTTTGTCAGGCTCACTACTTGGCTGGGTGCAGCAGGTCCTGTCTGTGTGCTAGGTAGGGCTGGATCTCTGGCTTGGCTCTTCTGTGTTGGTAGAGCAGGACACAGCTGGATCCCTTGATCTTTGTCCTTCTTTGAACTAGAAGCTTGATTCTTTCTTCTATCAATGGCTTGTGGTTCTCCTCGGTTAGACTCAGAGGCAAAGCTCTTGGTCTGGATTAGCTTGGAGATCCTCACTCAGGCTAAGGTTCCTTAAAAGTCTCTCTAACTTAGTTTCTCGGTGAAGGTGAGAATTCTGAACAGAGGTAAGTACAGTTTCATGCAGAGTCTTCCATGACACGCTACCAAGATTTGAATTCTGAGTACCTCATTCACTAGATGCCAGCTTGCTGTTCAGAAGATGAAGGCAAGACTCACCAGAACTGGCAAAGATCCAAAAAGTTGCCTAGATCTTTCCATACAATCTCCCTAGTAGATGTCTTATAAAGGTTGTAAAATATGGCCAGCATGGATTGATTGTCAACAAATCACAAGTGATCATGGCTCAGAAAGATAAATTTGCAAGGCTCCTCGTTTCATAACCCTTTGTTGAGCACACACTGAAAATCTGTCTGATATGGTGCAGAGAGGCAAAGAATGGAGTTCAGACAAAGACAATTCGGATGTTACCTTGGTTACTACATCTTCTTAATGGGTATATTACAGTATATATTTTACTGTTCATATGTACTGGAGACTAGTGAATAATGATTAAAAGATACAATGAACAGGTTGGTCAAAGCCCAAATGCTTTATCGGCGTCCAAAAATTTGTTGCAATGAGTTATGAGGCAAAGAAGCCTATCCCTGGCTCTAAATTTGAGAATATGTCAGCTTTAAGTTTATTACGTGGGCTAATTACTTCTGTTAATGCTCTGTGATAAGGATGTTAGTGGTATTTATGGCAAACAAATTAAATTGATATTCATAGCCTCCAAATTACTGAGGCAGATGTTTAGAGTCAGTGTATTTTAGAGGTCGGTGTGTTCTTTCAATATATGATCATTTTAAGTTTCAGTTTCTAATATCATAGCCATTCCCGGATGTTGTTTTCTTGAGCGGATGCACTGTAATGTATTTAAAAACATGGAGACACGTAAGTCACTTAAATGAGGCAGAACCAACTGCCAATAACTCCAGATAATTATCTTGTCAAGATTTCTTTTTTAAACTCAGAAGAGTAGGGGGGGGGGGGTATTTGCATATCAAGGTCATCTGCCTCTCCCCTGTGCCAGATCAGGACTCAGAACTTTTGCTTCATCGTTGTGTCTGCTTTTTTTATCTTTTGTGGGCCCATCGAGAGAGCTCTCCTCTGGAAAAGGGAACAGGGAGGCGAGGTCATTGCAGGCAAAATAAGTCCCGTAAGTCATCTGAGGATTTTCTTCTGCAAATCACTCCAGTGACCTTGCTTTTACATTGACCACCACGCTGCTTCAGAGTGCTATGATAACATCACAAACTGACCAGGAGTTAGATCAGTGCCGGACAGGCACATTCGCTGTGTTAAAACATACTCGGAAAGGGCATTCATTATTGAGCACACAGGTGGGCGAGACAATTCCCAATCAGGGCACGCCTTCAATGCTCCGTCTACAAAAGACAAAATAGGCGGGGAGCCTTCATCTATGCGTTCTGTCCATCAGTTTGACTTCCATGTGGGAGTGCTAAACAGGGGGTCTAATAGTGTTTCCTCTGGCAAGAATAACTAATCGCCCCCTGGAAGTAGAGAACTAAGGCTTCACCCCTCCAGCAGCTGGGGTATTTAAAATATAATAGGAATTTTTCATTACCCTGTGAGCGAAAAGAAGTTCGAATGAAGCATTAGACAAAACGAGAGGGACAGGCTGTTCTGTTTTATTCCTTAAGAAGAGACCATTAACGATTTTAATCACACTTTGAGCTCGCCCCTCTGCCAGGTAGAAGAACTTGAAACCCCCAAAAGCCGTATATATCTCGATCTCTGTGTTCCCACTCCTGCCTGTAAATACTGACAGTATGTGTTTTAAAGCTGCTATCTGATGTCAAGGAGTGGTGAGTCACGGAGCACGGCAGCAGATTTAATGATGCAGCCCTAAGCAGGACAGGCAGTCTTCCACAAACACCTCCTGCACCCCCCACACACATACATATTCTCTCTCTCTCTCTCTCTCTCTCTCTCTCTCTCTCTCTCTCTCCTGCCTGGAAGTACATCTCTGCCTAGAGAAATTGATTACTGCAGACTTTTTATGAATTAAGCATTCAAAGGACCTGAGTTCTCCTTTTGTCAAAGAACCTGGGAGACATTATTTCCTCATTTTTGTCCACGTAACAAAAAACTGACCCTGAGCAAGGGTTGTGCTCCACAAAAAGAGCTGTTACAATTAGTATGTCTGGTGAAATTAACTACAACTAATTGAAGCAATTTCACAGTTTTGCTCAATCAAGTTCTGACACATGTTAATGATGTCCAGTATGCTTTGGCCTTAAGGTAGACAGGATTTAGTCTGAATGAGGTATCTGATGTCGGAATCAGAAAAATCAGTATACCTCTGAATAATCATCAGTCCATCATCTGAAGGCACTCACAGAAATGTGAATCCACCAATGTACTTGTTATCAAGCTTGCTGTCTACTTAGCTAGCAAGCTAACTTTGTGAGCAGTGACAGTTAAGCATTCATCAGTGCTCGATTATGTGCTGATTGACATTTTAGTGTGTTTTTCTTATGAGACATTGAAGCAATGGTCAATAGTTAAATAAAATCTGCTTCATGTACTGTCAGAAAGAGAATGCCCTAAATCTTGTCCGTTTGGTTCATGAAGTTTGCATGGAGATTTTACCATGGACCTCAGACAGAATAGCAGTACTTTGAGAGTGTATACAGCTGTCTAGATTTGTGTGACTAATCAAGCACTGCTCTAATTTAGATTCCAGTTGTAGCTAATCAAACAGCAATCCATTTAATATGCTAAAGTGGAGCAGAGGCAGTTAATTATCCATCACAATATCAGATGTTTACTGCTTACTTTGTATTGGAATAATTGAGGTTTATGTTGGGGATGAATACAAAAACTTAAAAGGGATTTTTTATACTTTTAGTCCAACATGTCAAAACAAAGCAATATTTCTGTGTGTTGCTTGAAGCTGGCTCTCTGCCTCAAGGACTATATGGGTGCAATTGCCTGGCCTGCATCTGAGTGGGGCTGTGACCAAGCCCATTCTCTAAACCCACTGAACAGTTTGCTGTAAACACTTCACTTGTTTTAAGTGCCAGCAACAATCCTCACTAACCAATTTCCTCATGCTACTCAGAGCTTCCTTGTGCAGCTCCAGAAGTTAGGCCTTACTGATCGTTTAGAAAATTATTTGTCCATCTAATATATATAAAAAGTATTCTCCTTAAATCTGTAAGGCATTGCAGAAGAGCGCACAGGTTTTTCAGCAGTTAGTGCAGGTTTTCAGCCATATGCTCAGTCATCATTTTCCAGTAGGATACTGCATTGAAGCAGACACATGACGTGTAACATAACATTTAAAGCATTACTTGATTCTTGGGTCCAATTCCCCAGGCTGGCAAACCACACATCAACACAAAGTCCAAGCTGAGTATTTTGCCGTGCAAGTATGCAGTTCCCATTTCATAATGAACTGAACCATTGTTCCTGATAATTTGTCCTGCTCAGAAATAATGCTACAGCCCTGCGGAATTCAAGATCCCTTCCTGCTCTTTCTTCTCGCGGCTCAGCTGCCTTATAGCCGGAGCGTCTCCCAAATTTCGTCACGTGTTTTGCATGCTGCGCAGAAGGCTGGCACCCCGGGGCCAGCGCTGTGAGAGTCAGATAAGTCGCACGCTGGAACTCACTCTGGGACTCCAAACAGTAGAGGCACAGAAGAGACAAGATGCCCATTTCCTGCCAAACACTCAAGCCCCCAGACTTCAGGGCAACATTAGTTAGCTGTTTGTTCCATCCTGTTTTGAAAAAGCAACAAAAAAAAAAAGAATATTTTCCCCAAAGAGAGTGTCTAAGGCACATAAAACATAGTCTTATTACGTCTGTTTCTGTTGAGGGATGCAGGTAGTTCATGATCAAAGACAGCTGGGCCTGCTTGGCGGTAGTGGTGGGTATGCTTCTTCTGGAGCTGCGGCGTTTCCAGTATGGAAGAAATAACTAAATTAAAGTCTAAATCATGTGTAAGTGGAATATTTTTTGGGCAGTATCTCATGTATACTTTGCCATGTTTTTGTGTATGTGTGTGTGTGTGTGTGTGTGTGTGTGTGTGTGTGCGCGCGCATTTGTTGCTTTGGAGCAGGCGGGTTTAGAAAGGATGGTTAGATCTACAGGCGTCTCCCATTAACCCACACCACCTGGCAGCGCTCAGGCTCCCTGAGCCGACGTAGGCGCCGTCTTACAGAAAATCTGGAGATGCCATAATGATGGCAAGGGCTTTGTTGGTTGCCGTGGTTACCGGCCGGCCTCCTCTCGAGTGGCAGAGTCTGCCAACACCTGTACAGCCAAGTCAGGTAGAGGAGTGGAGGCCTCCTCCTTCCTGTCTTCCAGCAGCCTTTCAAAACCTATCACTTTATAACCGGCACTATCCGATCTCTCAGCGTGCCATTTTTTTATTTAGGGAAAAAAATAAGAAATAGGAAATATT
The DNA here is from genome assembly GCF_013368585.1 of Megalops cyprinoides. Classification (NCBI taxonomy): domain Eukaryota; kingdom Metazoa; phylum Chordata; class Actinopteri; order Elopiformes; family Megalopidae; genus Megalops; species Megalops cyprinoides. The sequence goes on from NC_050586.1 coordinate 10,536,512, forward strand.
TAGCTAAGCATTCTTTGTGCTTCAAAGGCACCCACCAGACGGAAAGCACAGACGGTACAGTACAGAGGGAGATAATAGCTGCAGGAGCACATTGTAAAATCCCAGCATTCAGAACATGGAAACAAATAATGTTTGAAAATGTTTAAGTGCGGGTCAAAAGCGCTGAGTGCGGCCTGAGTGACACAGATGTTGACCTCGCTAATTGAGGGGGCCGTGAGTGCACCTGCAAAATTAAGTTGGCGGATGCTATGGGGAAAAAAAAGGGCCCTTGCAATTTATGCTCAGTACAATCTGAAGTGTAACATCAATTCACTCTCCTTTACAGGGAGACATTAATTTCCAACTGCTCACTCTTTGTCCTGTGATGAAAGCAATCCCCCTAGTGGAAACTGCACCAAATGTCCCCCGTTAATATTATTTGTAACTCTGTGAAATCCTAGTGCCGTGAAACCTTGGCAATGAATCACGACACAAAACTCTCTCAGTTCTGACACTCCTCAGTTAAAACAGAAAAATGTTTGAACCCATCAGTGCACCAGGGGAGTATTACCACTTAGCCTGCCTTGGGCAACTTGTCAACTGATGTTGATGTTCAAAAACCCAGATGCAGATGTGCAAGTCTTAGCCCTGGCACATACCAAAGAGGATGTTGTGCTGCCCCCATAAAATACCCGCATAAGACACCCACATAGGCGAAGGCCTTGCATATTGACCTGAATCCCGGGTTTTGTTATTGGTACCTTTCTGCTTATATAGCATATCCAACATGTGTAACAAGGTTAGACAAGGGGAGGAAGAAAAGCAGGGACCATACAGGTGAAGGAATCAAAGATCAGTTCAGATACATTCTCCAAGCGCTCTGACATACTCACCTTGATGTGCCATCTTTGGTTGGTCCCAACCCCCTTCTCCTTGAGTGAACAGAGGACATTTGAACCTGTTGTTGCAAGCTCTATATGTGACACCAGCTCTCCTCAGACCTGCACCGGCAGTGACTCACTAGCAGATCAGAGCTGTTTGACCTGTTGTTTCCTGACTACTGACAAAGCTATGTTCACCATGAAAACTGCTGCTTCACCGATTGGCAACAGTTAGGACCCTCCTTTACCGTGGGTATGTGTAGTTCTGTGTATTTACCCAAAAAGAAAAGTTGGAACGCATGGAGGTGGTTTTAATGGAGGGGGAGCAAAATCAATATTGCATGTTCTGTAAAACATTCTCACCAGAGATAAATCAGTTGGGCGAGATTATCCCAGAGCAAGAGGACAGAAGCGTTTCATCAATTGCAGATCAGGAGCCGGTATTGATTTCCCCGGCATTGCTCATGTTTGACACTGCCGAGCTCTCCCTGTCCCTCCTAATTAGTTTTCAGCTCAGGATCGCTGTCAATCCCCATCTGTTTCTGCGCTGATTGATGGCCATATTCCACAAAAAAAAAGGGAAGCGAGGATTTGGGGGTGAGTCAAGTGAGATACAGGACCGTTTAATCCCTGTTTGGCTCCAATGATGAGAGACGCCGCACAGCCATTACTGGTCAGAGCTGGATCAAAGTGGGGCCAAAGTCAGTGGTTCTGTGGAATTGGTCATCACAGCCAGAGGTATCGTCAAGCTTCATGACATCTGTTATCATGCTATGGAAGAGACAGGAACTGGCACCCCTGTCCTTGTCCTGTTGGAAAAGGTGTTATTACAATGGCATGTCAGGTCTTGTTGTTAGGTGCCTCTTTCAGTTCAATCTCATCAAACTTCCCTTTGAACTTAACATTACCATAACCATTTATTTTAGTGTTTTAAAATACAAGTAACAAACAAATTACATTGTCTAAGTTCAGTTATTTAAAGTCAAGGATAAAGCATATCATGATTACATTGCCTAATTGTGTAGAGAGGTTTTGAAATGACAAGTTAAATGTTTTCTTGTATGTTTTCCCAGTGTGTTTAAATTAAAGTAGTGATCTTGGTGTGATCACATCTGATTAAGATGAAAAACAGTTTTCTACTTCCAAATTTACCTTAAGTTATTTTCAGTTTGGAAAAGGTCTTGACATTGTAATCTGGGTATCACCAGGTTTTAACCTGAAACATGTCTGCATTGTACTGATAAAGATTTGGATTCCACAGGACTGGAGCAATCAGGATGCAGGCTGTTTCAGTTCTCTGCCAATCTTAATTAATAGGGAGGGACATTTTCATGCCTCAAGCAACATGTCTGGCACTGAGGTAACACTGCATGCTGGACATGTTGGATTTGTCCCATCAGTGATGGTATGTCCAATGGTGAACCCCAAATTAGCCTTGGATGCAATTATTCAGACCTGGATACAATCAGTCACTGCGGAGGAAAAACATGAAAATAATGGCATTCAGCCTAGTCATATGAAAAGACATTTCATTGATTTATTATATATATTTTTAAAAATTCAGAAAAAAGCATGTCCCATTTTATATTTAGGCTAGATCTGGAACAATCTCACTTCAACAGCGTATCCCTTTGTGAGTTCCCTGTCATGAATTAAGAAATAATAATAATCAAAATAATAAATCTAAAACAGTACAATTTCAGTAACCCTTTGAGACTGATTAAAAATTATTAAATGACTAATAACATTCTATTAACTATAATACAACATAACTATTATTTTGGATAATCTAACAATCAAAGGGGAAAAAAGGCAATTTCAATTTAAAGCATGGAAGCAAAAAAGGCATGAGACACCTATCCCGTACATCTGAAAGTGATTCATTACTTATATTGGATCAGCTCAGAAAAAGTCCATCAATGTAACCAACCAAGACAAGCCATTAACTCATGTGTTGCTCTGACATCACATCTAAACTGAATCCACCACCCATCCTTTCAGAATTAACAGAAACTGCTGAAACAAGCAAAACATTTTCATGGGTATGTAATTTATTACCAAATGGGACAATTAGTGAGATTGGACATTGGTGTGTAAAAAAAATATCGTCATCCTTTCAGTGAATACCAATGTTCAACTAATTCAGTACAAAATCATACATTGATTGCATTATACAAACAAAATTATATAACACATGGGATTATAAGACACTGAGACCTGCACACACTGCCAAAATAATGCACAAGACTGTGTTCTAGTCTAGAACTACTTTTACATAATCTGCCTTTTTTCCTCCATGAATTTTAATAATAAGTGCCTCTACTTAATGACAAGGAATTCAAAAAGCTCACTCTGAGACAGTATCAACTCGTGCCTCAATACCTGGATCTGCCACTTAATTACATGAATTAATTTTGACATCTTTACTCATTCCTATCTCCATTGGTGCATTGCAAATATAACAAATGACTGTTTTATTTAATATTAGTCATGAAATACAAATGACTTAATATCAGTATTTTGTTTCATAGAGAACTGAATCAAGAAACCCATGGATGACAACTGAAAGTACTGAAAGTGCATAGTTAACGTTAGAGAGTTATGAACTTGTTAATTAGGTTCATCTGCAAGATAGTGTGGAATATTGGCTTTGTGTAACTCCATCTGAGCTGTGTTGTCCTCTTGGCTGAACTGTCCAGTGCTCTGGTCTTGCTAATTTGTTACCGATTTTACATTGCTCTTGATGTGTCAATGAGTGCCCCTTGTGTGACTATTTGAAATGTGCATTCTCTGGTGGCTTTTTCTAATTAAAAGCTCTAGCATTACACATGGTGTTGCCGAGGCGGTGGTCTATCTTAATATCTTGATGTATAACACAGGCCAACTCAATATTTCAATGGTTCATTCCCTTTTTTGAAAACAAACTATATTTATTCATGCCTGAACTTCACATGTAAAATTTGCTGTAAATCTATTCATATCCCCAGAAAGCTCTGCCTGAATTTGCAACCACTCATTTCTCCAAAACCGTTCAAAAAAAAACGAAAAGAAAAAAGAATATCCATACACTGGTGAGCACGTGTCTCCTTTGTTATGGCAGATTTATGTATTGTATTCTTAAATAATGTTCCATGCTGCTGGGCGGTATAGTTACCAACTGGAGCGGAGCGGGGCAGACAGGGGCCTGCATGGGAGCCCTGCCGGGTCTGAGCCGAGCCGTGGGTCCCGCTCCAGTGCCACCGGGCGCCGAGCTCAGCGACATATGGGAGTGGCATGCTTCTGTGGCTTCGCACACCACATCAAGCTCCAGCGTCGCCAGCCTGTGCTTGCCTTATACACGTGAGCATCTCTCGAGAGGACTCATCTTCCCTCCACTGCAAATACATTAAGTCAGAGGGGGCATCAGCGCTGGGTAGATTGATGTTCTTTTATTTTATTATGTTTTTTTTTCCTCCCCCCCTCCCCGTTTTCTTATCTGAGGTCCACAGGAGCTGAATATATAGCATCAGCACTCCGCAGGGCCCGGGCCTGCAGCGCCATCGTTCTCATGTGAGGAATGCCTTTTTGATGGAACACCCACGACTCGTGTTTGTGATGTTCCAAGCTGCAGGACCCACATCCTCTCCAGAAGAGGTCTAAAAGAGGCCCGCTCTCACCGACCGCAGAGTCGGGGAATGACATACTGATGCGCAGAGAGAGATGGCAAACACCTCTGACTTCGTTAGAGACATCTGCCAATGAATTCTGAATCAAGAAGGTCTCCTTAGCCTGTCTTTCATGGGTGCGCTATGCAGTATGCAGCAGACTGCAGTAGCCTGTTTTTCTCTTAGTGTATTGCAGAGGAAAGGGAAGGCAGTACAGTAGAAAATCTGAAGACCTAAGGAAGCTGAGCCAAATAGTGCTGAACCCAAAGGCCTGTAAATGAGGTGTTCAAGGCTTTGTTAATCATCTACTCCCTCTGCATACCCCGATATGAACTGCAAGGCTGTTCCCTTTGAGAGCGGACTGATCCCTTGTCTAATGAGCCCCCTGATAAATAGTGGGGCAGTCTAATTTCTCCTGCAGAGCTTCTGCTCCTGTGCTTATAAATAACCGACTACTGCATTAATATCCACGTCAAAGCCCTGGGTCTATTATGATCCAAGGCCGTCACGAGAGCTGCATTTGAGTCTGTTGCGTTTTATGCTTCTCCTTTTTTTTCATTTTTCTGCCCTCTTCTTTTCTTGGCAAGCTGTCACTACCTCTAAGAAGTGACATGGCTCTACAGAGTCACAACCTAGCGCTCCTCCTGGCAGGAGTGGTCCCCTATCTGGATCAATATGGATGGATCTCAGGAAAATGTCATTAGAATGGCTTGCTAGAAGTGATGTCCAGGCTTTTTTCTGTGGGCACTCATTTTTATGTCTCTTTCTTCTTCTCTCCACCATTTTAAATCTCTCCATTTTCCAGTGGAGTCCTGCTTGGTGGCACCTGCTGCTGGATTCAATGGTCCAGCGTCAGTCAGCACTTGAGAGCAATAATTCTTCTGCATTTCTCTTTTGACTGAAGACTCTTTGAATCCCCATGCTAAGGACTACATGCTCAGAAGTAAGCAGGTAGGACAGTAGTCAACCATAGCCCTCAGCTGTATTGCTTTTAAGCATTTTAAGAAACCATACCGCATTCAATTTTGGCTAAGCCACTCAAATCCCCCTATATTTCTGTCAAACTTGGCTGGTGGAAATTAGAATGGCAAATCTTTTTTTTTTTTTTTTTCTTCTTTTCCAAATATCGAGAGCCAGGTGAAGAGAAATAATAAAGCAGAAAGCCAATGGATTTTAGTTATTTCTTCATCTGCATCTCAGGGGACAGATGCATTATCCTTTTTCCTCTCCCTTTCCTTTGTTTTGAGCTTCAGCCTCTAAGATTGAGGTGACCCTGCAGAGCGACTCCTTAGTAATTCTGGGTCCTGTCCTGAAGGGATGCTTGTGGCAGCTGAATACAACTTTTATCACAGCATATGAAGATAAATTGAACAGTTGTTTGCTTATCTAACACTTCTCTTGTCTACGATCTCTTTTGCAGAAAATCGATGCCTTGATCTGTGTTGGCTAAAATGAGGAATTTAGCTGGCGCTGATAAAACTTTCAAAGCACATATTGTCTGAGCTGTCGTGATTTGCCAAGAAGCAATCCAGCACAACCTGCACAGATGGCCAGCGATGCCTCTGTGGTATCTATATGTTGTGACACAATCGGGCGACCATTGCAGGCATTTTTTCTTTCTTTCTGACGACATGGTCAGAGGTAGACGAGAATGCCGGATGCCTCAGAGGGTTTTTGTGATGTGAAATACGCATGTCCGTAGCAGGTGCTCATCTAACCTTATAAATGCCAAAGTGACAACATGAATTAAGAAGCAATAAACAGACAATTAAATTGCTTCTCTCAAACCAGCAGGAGGGAGGTCAAAGGAGGTGTGCTTAATTGCTCATCTGAGGACTTTGGTTGGAGGCTGAGCATTTGGTAGGAGTTTGTGTCAGATTGCAGCAGCAGGAGGAGATGAAAAAAAAGGACAGAAAAGTACAAAATTACAGTGCTGCGGGTACAACAGGAAGTGATTGAGCCAGAAACCCCGTAGGGGTCCTTGGACCTTGACAACACCTCCCTCTGTGAAAGGGGCCTGTTATAGTTGTCTAGGCGTTTACTTTTGTATTGGTCACGGCAGGAGGGCGGATCCTTGAACTTTTGCGTGGACTTTTTTCTGGGATTTATGCTTGTGTTTCTCTAGCTGTGCTTTGATTGAAATACATCGTCATCGATTGACATAGTGGTCTGCCACAGAGAGTTAATGGGGCCCTGTGAGAACCAAGGCCAAGAGGCTAATTGGTTGTCCTCAAGTGATTGATGGCAAGGTTGCCTGCAGATGCCAAATTAGCGATGCCAGAGGTGAGCTGGGAGTGGAGGAGGCAGAGCAGGGAAGAGGGGCCACGCTGGGGGCTATGAAGTTTGCGAGGCTGTGTTGGGAAGCCAGAGACACCAACTGCCACTCAAGTGCGCTACCAGATGCCGGGCCACTGATTGATGGAGGGAGTTTTGATTTTTGGGTACGCAGGGCTGGAGGATGTGATTGATTTCACCCTCGTCAGGCCGGTACCATTGCGACTTTGTCTGCCACTTAGCTCAATCAAAACAGCCTGAGGCGGATGACATGAACATACAGTTAAGTTGCCTCCCTGTTGACCTTTTTCTAAATGTGGAAGGACCTTGAGTTTCTGTTTAAAAATTATAATAAGTGCAGTACCTCTCAGGTTAGTCTGTGCCCTACAGTACACCAGTACTTCAGATTTATCCTAGAGCAAAGCCATATCAAAATAGCCATTCCAAACCTGGAAGGGGTCAATATCAGTGAAGAAGTATAAATCGATAACAGTGGTCATTTCCCCCTTGAAATGTCAACATTTCAAACTGCCAATAGCATCTTCAAATCTTGTTTGAACTGACACATTATCCCTTGTTTCATGTGAGAGTACACTCATTTACAGGGGTGGTAACATGTAAAAAGCACTGTGTGAACTGCAGTTATTTTTAAAAAGATACTAAGGGTCTATGGCAAACATGACTTTAGGTTCCAGGACTAAATTAGATTGTATCTGTAATTAATCCAATGCAGGGATTTTTTTTAGAATTTTAAAATGGAATTTAAAGTTGCAACTTGAAGCTTTTTTCATCCTATTAATTTGAAAGTTAATAGGATGATAATGCTAATGTTGTTGAACCGAGGAATGAGGTGATTGCACTTAGCGAGTCTATCCAATGTTTATACTTTCTCTTCTAAAGGCAACACTATTTTTTTTATTCTTCTATGACTTGTGACTTAGTTTTTAGATCAACTTTCATTAAGCTTATTCTCTGAGCTTACACGAAATAGAAGTTAGAAGCAACATGTAGTATGTAGGGACGAGTAGACAATATGATTTTCATGTGACAACAGTAAACCTCATACGTTCAACAGTGTGATGGCTGGGGAGAGACCAGACGATTCTACACATATCCAACCATGTTTGCAGCAACATGGTGCCTTTTAAAAGAGTACACAAAGTGCACAACAGTGTACATCCATAGACATAACAAAGAAAGGTCACAATTCACTGACCACACATGAATGACATTGTGCCAGAAAATTGATACATAAATAAATAGAGGTCTGTATATGGATTTTTGAGTTCCTTGAGGCCCTTTTCTCCATGCAAGCATCTTTTAACGTATCCTCCATCGATGGCAGCCCTTGGAAGATAACAAAGAGGCTATTGCTCACCTTATCAATCAAATTTCAAGGTGTGTGCACGATCCTGTCCTGTTGTGCTTCATTCAGTTTCTGTTTGGCAGTGGTGGCTACAGTGCTTTTTCTTTTCAGATCTGACAGGATCTAGGCTTTTAACATGAGTGCTGCCCCATCCCCCCCCCCCCCCCCCCCCCCCCCCCCCCGACTAGCTTAGCCCCCCTATTCCATTATTATCATTATTTCCTTCAGTTCCACACATTCCCAGCAACAAGCCATGCGTCACTTAAATGAGTCGTTCAATCAATGCCAGCGGTGGAGAGTTAGGTAAAAGCCCTTTTTTGTATAGCTGACTAAAACTGTTAAAAAATAATATTAGCAGAGTAGATTGAAATCCTGTTCATTCTGCATTAGTAGAGCTCTGATATATGGCTTCAAAGCTGACTGCTGATGACTTGTTTTCAGTGACTGTTTATCTCCATCGTTTCTTCTTTAGGCTTGGACATTGTGATGAATCTTGACAACGCCGGGCATGCTTTTTTTCACGTTATACTCCTGTGTTGTGTCATGGAATGGAATTTTCAATGTCCTGTTATTAAGCGAGGTTTCTCAAGCACTAAATTAATAAAATAATGGAAACAAACACACCAAAACCTTTAGTAAAATCGGGACTGATCTACCATGAACAAACACAAGCACAGCACAACAGAACGAGGACTTTCAGTATTTAGTAATTTTCTGTATCAGATGTTTTTAAATTTTGTTGTATTATTTTTCTGATTGTTATTATTAATAATAATTTATACCAACATAATCATATTAATAACAACACTAACAACAATAATAATAGTAATATTAATAATCAATCTGGCGCATGGTGAGAAACAAGATGAAGCACATTACTGAGCAAGACAGCATCATTTTATTGAGCACCTGAGGCTTTTACTTCATGTATCTATCTATTCCATAGGTGAAATCAGTGCATCGCAAAATATTTACTAAAACAAGTCTTTCAAAGACAGATGATCACATATGACATTTCTGCCCAGTTCTGTTTTTCTCTACAGGAATTTTCAGCAGTTTCAGTGTTTATTTTCACAGCTTCCACATCTTTGAGGGTGAAATATAACTGCTCATTTTGATGCGACAAAGTCTTATCTGGTTTCTACAGTTGGATTGGTTCATCCTAAATCAGTACTGTCTGAGAATGACCCCATTTATAGTAATCAGATGGAGGATGTTAGTGCATTCCTTGTAGTGAATTCCTTTTAAAAACAACATGATTAAAAAAGCTGACAAACATATATAGCATTTTCTTAATTTCAGAATGAGGTAGCAAAGCTGTTCTACAGAGATATGCAGAGTGGACTCTTGAATGACTGTGATTTTTTTTTTTTATGTCAATTTAAAAAGCACAATGGACAGAATACATGCACCCTTGTCAGATGTAGCATTGAAAAGGTTGTTGAGCATTGACAAGCACCCCCTGCTTTCAGAACAAGGCTCTTTTATGCAACAAACAAGCGGTTATGTCACTCCCGATTGTGGGTAAAATGAGCATTTATGCAAATCAACTCTAACAACCGCCAAGTGAAACACTTATCGTGACAGATCACTTTCTCCTCGGGACAATTACCCGATACCTTAGCTTAATGTGTCATCGTCTTCCTTCCCTGCTCCCCTTGTGTCTGATGTAATTGGTGCATCAAACAAATGCATCCTCAACATTATCACTAATTGGTGAAACAGTCAAGGGACTCGATTCCGATTTGCGCTTGAAGAAGCTTCTGTATGTTCAGTCACACGTTTTTATACTTGAAACATATGGAACATGACATATGGAACAGAGTCCATACATTTGTCTTTACATGTCATGCGTATTCAGTGTAGCTGGTATTGAATTGTGAAAATTTGACAAAAACGAACGAGACTATAAGCTAAAAGCTATGAAGGAAAAATGTTGAAAGCCAGTTTCAATTTTATAAAAGGAATTGGACAGATTGTCATTGGTCTAGATAGGGTTGTGTGCTGGGAGCTTACATTGGTTTAAGAATAATGATACAAATAAATAAAAGTGGATTTAGAAACTTGCACTGAGGCAGGGATCCTAATGAAACCAGCTTGGTGCTTTGCAGAGGCTGGGGCTGGCCCTGGAATTGACAAGCTGTCTGCGTTTCAGGGTAATTTAGAAACTTCCCCAGGAAAGACCCACTGAGTTATAATTTACCCCCTCCCCCCTCCCCCCTCCCCCTTCTCTCTCGTTCTCTCCATCCCTCCCTCCCTCTTGCGCCAGGACTGCTACTCTCCATTAACCCGTTCCCTGGCCCGACAGTGGCTGTGGCCTGGTCACTGTTAGAGGTCAGGCCTGGTGAACCAGAGGGTGACTTTGGTGAGGTGCTGAGAACAGGTGTTCATGTATGTACCATAGAGTTCAGATGGTGAGGGCTTACAATTTTTACTGCACAATCCCAAACTAAAATTGTTTAAGATGCATTTTGTCCCTTTATTTGCATCTTTATTTGTTATTATTACTGGCATCAAGATATTGATGCCCTGCAGAGTTGTGTTTGTGTGTCACATTCTCGGGTATCAGCAGTGCCCATAACGCACTTTTAAATCAAACCATGATTTAATACAAAGTCAGAGGCCTCACCTAGAAATAGGTTCATTATTTTACTTCGGGGCAGAAAAAAATCTAACAATAACAACTGTGGTCCACTACGTTTAATTTAATTCTGTGTATTGTGACAATGATGGCTGAGAAGAAATACAGTTTGTGAAAAATCTAATCAGCCTTGCATGAGTGTATTGTTGAATTCTTGCCACCGGGGTTGCATTCACAATTAAAGCGCACTGGCCTCTGTAGTCTTTTATTGGGGGGAAGTGCTGTTATTTACTGATTGCATCATGACTCACAGCCAGCCCGGCGGAGGTTTCTGGGGGGCGGAGGCAGGTTAACCAGAGCCCAGCGCAGCCCCCCTGTTGCTCAGCGGTTATCAGCTTTGTTCCACGTGACTGAAAACCCACTGCATCTTTGCTTTGTCATTATTTATGCTTATTATTTTGACGCTGGGCCGTGATGGATGGCGTCACACGCGTGGCGCGGCGCTGTGATTAATCAGTGGGTTCTGGAGGCCGCTGTCACTAAAAACGATTTACAGGTGCACGAGGGGGGCGTCTCCGCAGCTCGTTTCAAATCCCTTGCCAGGCGGCAGCTTTCGCAAAGGTTATGTTTCATGCGGGATTGTTGCAGTGTTAAGTGAGGGGAGAAGAACTGGTACCGTGGCATGCTAATGGCAGTAAATCAACCTCTGCATGCTGTACGCCCAGTTCTCCATTCACGCAGGTGGGATAGGCGGAGCCGATACGGAGACCTAATTAAGGGGAGAGCTATGCTGCTCACAAAGACTCCTTGCGCTGTTTGTTTTCACCCTGTAGGTTTATAATTAGATACGCATTAACTGACGGAAGAATCAGTTACCTTAGCAAAATTTACAACAGAGGTGGATAACAGTGGAGAATAGATCCATCTGCAAAATCCTGAAATGTCTAAAGAGAAAATGTTGTATAGCTTCAAAAATAGTCATCTATCACTGGGAATACAGAAACAGAAACAAAACTGAATAGTTAAACGTGTAATGCACCTGGATGTGGTCCCAGTCTATTGTGCATTCTCCGCAAATGAATAGCACTCTCATCTAAAGGACATACTGTAAAAGTGTTCTCTCTGCCAAAGTTCATATTCTCCTTAGAGATGCATTCCATAAACGTTTTAGTGGGGTCTTAATGGATTTAGTTGCATTTGCAGCTCCATTTAGAGCGTTGCGTTTTTAGCGTCCCTCTGTATTATACATACCCCTGCACTGCAATTCATAAAAGCCTTCATTAACTTTTCAATTACTTAATTTCACTAAAAAATAAAACAAATACATGGATAAACAGATAAAGAAATGAAAGAACGAAGTGGCTTTTTTAAATAGCGAGTAAACATTTCAAGGCCTGTAATTAGATGTACCCCCCATGGGTTCAGCTACACAATTGCCCGGTTTTAAACACAAATAAAAGGCACACACATTCACGCATTTCCTCAGATTAAGCTGCCTTTATCTGCAGTTCATTTATATGTTTGTTTTTGCATTTTTGTCCTCTTTATGTATCATTTCAAGAATGGTTCCACAGGTCAAATGACAAAGGATTGTCTTCTTTAATGATTAAATTGGTAAGTTTGCCAGTGCAACTATGCCACTGATAGTTGTGAGTATCATTTGATCTGAGAAGTTCAAATTAATGATTGGCTTCCAAACGCCTGTATAACATCACAATATCAAATCCAAAATCAAATGCTTGAAATGAGGGTCAGAGGTGAGTGCAGGATGGTTTGAGTGAAAAATGCTCCACTTATAAAAGGAAAATTTGCGCATATTTTTCCCTTTATTTAACGCACCAATTATATGTAGAAATTTACATATAAGTCGCAGTAAACCGAATCATTACTCATGGGTTTAGACATCTGCTAAACTGCTATTAAGGGGCCCCTGTTTGTCTCCCAAATGCACTGCCAGCCCTCATATTTAATTTAAATCTCACAGATTCACAGGAGGTTGTCTAGTGTCTGCTTTCACAGCGGTCATTGTGTTCTGTACCTGTGGGGGCCACTGACCTTTTCTCACGATGCACTTAAGTCTGCTCTCTGCCTGCACTTTCTCTGTAAACACTGTTTACTTGCCTCCGTCCACCAAAGACTGATGGAGGCAGCCGCCTCTCAGTCTCCTAAAAAAGTGGAGCACTGTGGTGGCATTAGGTGAATGGGGAGGAACCTGCTAAAGTAGATCGAGAGCTTTCGTTTTTATTTTTATTTTTTTATGTCTGCTCTGCTCAACAGACTGTTACCTCTGTTAGTTCTCAAAAGAGTTGGCGTGCGTGCAAGGATACGTATGTATGTGTAACTGTGCTCTTTTTCGTGTCTGGCCCCATAAAGTCAAAAAATCATCTTACAGGAATGTCAGTTCACACCCAAACCTCTGTCTCTGAAGCAACCAAAACAAAGATATTGTCCTTAGTCTTTAATACTCAAAGAATCTACATATGTTAAAACCAAAGGTAACTAAAGGGAACCAAAGGTACAGAATGTAAAGCCAGTCTTTTTTGCTCCTTCTCACCTTCTCATCTCACCTTAATATTTTTGGTTTGGGTCCTGTGAATTATAGCCTAGTCACGGCCAGTTTAATTGTATATTAACATTTGTCAGCAGCAATAGATAAAACCAGAAAATTTTACTTCCATTTATTTGTGGAATTGGTCCAGTAAATAAGCAAACTACAGCTACAGATGGATGGGTACTGTAACTCAGTTAATCTGTGCTTTAGTATTTTTCCAGCCATGAGTTCAATCTGTGTGTGAATTCACTTTGGCACCTGTTCACTTGAGCATGTGGCTTATACAGTAGAAAAATGACACCACCTAATTTAGACTTTAACTGACTGCAATGTTGAATGATCCTTTAATCACGCACGATGACAAAATAAGGACATGTATCTTACACTCCAAGGATGAGAAGAAATCCAACACCTTAATTCTAGAAGAACATCACATATTTAGTATTCTGGGTTTTTTTTTTTTTCTTAAACATGAAAATTAAGTAATTTTGCCCCATGCTGACACTTCTAGATCCAACATGGAAGATATTGGTAATTTTATGTCATGTGTTATATGATATTTATAAAATAACCACATTTTGCTTTCTTTTGTTATTCCTGCTATTTAACACAAACTTAATTGCAATCACCGCCTGTATCAGTCAGACCTCTGCTGTCGAAAGGCTTAGGTTGAAAGGCTTAGGCTTCGGTTAGAAAGGCTCTTAGAAATTCATTTAGATCGTTACAGCAAAGGTTATTTTTAATGTAGTGGATAGACTACAGTGTTGATTAGAGAAAGAATCAGTTCTTGCTCCCACTTAGTTTTCATGTTAGTCAGGCACAGTATATGGCTAATAAGAGGAGCCACCATTACCTTATGATTGAATCACTGTATTATTGAATCACAGTTCAACTGGACTTTAGGAAAGTACAAAAAGCTAGACTCTGATGTGTAAGGGTCAGAGCTGGTCATTTTTCAATGGCTTGATCTGTGGTCATATGTTATAGTAGGCATGTATCAACAGTAATGAAGGAAGATTATTCTGTGTGGAATAAAGTGAAATATCACTCAAAACAAATGACCTTTTCACACTCTGGATTATTCAGCTCTTCTCATGCAGGGTCTTAGCACTAGGGCTTTTGTATCATTCAACAAGGAGAAGAAACATTTGTTGTAACTTCATGACAGACTCTCAGAAATGTGGTTCATGTTTTTTTTTTACATGTGCACCATCTGCCATTGTCTTTTTGATCATGCATACAGCTTTACTACTACAGACACTAATGGACTTGTCTTGATATAAACATCATATTTATCTCCATTCCTTCCTTTAGATTAATGGAAAACTTCATCACACTACATATTCTTTCTTCACTTGATGAAAATATAGCACAATATAATTTTCCTATGTATCATTGTCATATTACAGCACATACACACAAACATGTAGACACACATACACCCTTCCCTTTCCTGTATATTAAAAAAAGTGAACAGCTGTGTACATTGAGTGAAATATGTATTTTTCATCTCATGTTACTTCTACCCAAAGGCAGTAGAGAAATGTCCTTTTCTCTGTATATGCTGAGGGGAGTCAGAAAACCCCTTCTGTATTAACAGTATGAGTAGCATATTCCCCAAGCCAAAGTCCATCAGGGACAGTGTGAAGATGATAGCTGTGATTATCGCATTCTGTGCCAAGGTCAGAATCTTGCAGGTCCATGAGTTAGTCTGCAAGTTCCTGAATGGATTTGTACCCTGGTGTTGCAGAAATCATCAAGCAATAAGACAGGAAATGCACCAGGGAAATTGTACAGGAGAGAATAAGTTGTGAGGTGGAAGGGGGATCAGTGCATGAGACATCCTTGACTGCAGTGAAATGTGTTTTTTTTTTTTCTTCAAAATCGAAAAATCGCACTGTGTGATAGGCTGTCATGGGAAAAACAGTCCACCCATCACTGTTCAGGAATGGGGAAAAGGTTAATGGGATTCTTTCCAAGCACAAACCAAAGAGGATTTACTCCTGAATTGTGGATGTTTTCTCATTCAAGGCGCGTTCAGCTAATGACTGCACGGTTTTCAATAACAACTGACACCATCAATGTGAACTTGAAATATTATTTCATGACTTTTTTGCCTGTCATTTTTTTTTTTTTTTCATGACAAAAAGTCAAAGCGTTCCTCTTGCTTTGAGCTCCTGATATGGAGTTGCCCCCATAGGCACATACTACGGCTGTCTCAAGATGAGAGGAGTAAAATTCCACTACGCTATAGAAGGTCTTTGGACATCATGGTGTTGTTTTTCTCCCCTTTTCAAACAATCGAGGCAGAGACAAAAGGAAAGGAGAGTGTGCAGTGGGAAAGATAAAATTGAACCGTGAATTTGTTTTGGCAGAGATGCTTAAAGGCGGTTACCCAGATCTGTCTCAGAATGGCCCAAACAAACAGGCCTCTTTGGGACCGACAATGTCCGCTTGCACTTCTTAGGCCAGGCTTTTTGATGCCCTTTCTTTTCTATTACGGTCTCAAAACGAATTGCTTGCGCCTTGGGCTTCTGCAGAGAAAACTCACAGGAAATTAACAACCAAGACTGTCAGTCAACATCACCCCCCCCCCCCCCCCCTCTCTTTTTTTCCCTCTCTCAGCTTTGCTCAATGCCATGGCAACTTGTAATTCATTGAATTTCAATCTGTGTTCATTAGCTTCCAAGGTAATTGTGTTCTGTCGTCTTCAAGAGACAACCACGGTTCGTTCATGAGTGGTTTCTCCTCTGTGAGAGGAAAAAAAAAGATTGCATTGCCTTGAAGATACACTGTAAGGGCATCTCAGGTTTGCAATGCAATGGAAAATTATTACAGCCCACACAAGTGCTAATACGATTCCTAAATCAACTGGCTAGGGGATGCAGTAACTTTAGGGCTGCATAACCCCTCAGAGCAGAGCAGGCCTAAGAGTTTTTCGTCAGAGAGGGCTGGAAAGATGCCCTTTAAAATGACTGCTAGGAAAAAAATGAGACTAAGTGGTGTCTGAAGGCCCAGATGTCAGACCAGCAAGTCAAAGGAGTGTCAAAGACAATTGAGAAACACAAAAAGCTGGGAACTCAATCAGTTACTTAATTGCTCTTGTTTGTCAATAGGAGGAAGTATAACAGTCTCAGCAAAGAGCATTTTTTGGCGCCAATAATTGGCTGGTATCTTAATGGACATATTTTCTAAATTTCACCAGTCTAGTAACTGCTGTTAGCTATAAAAGAGTAGGTATAGCGTAATGGGCTGGCTTGCTTTCTTCTTCTGCTAGAATGTAAAAAGATATTAATTGAAATGCTACTTTCTCAAAAAACTTTCTGCAGTCATTTCCAGTGTTTCAGGTTATACATTTTACATTTACATTTATTTATTTAGCAGACGCTTTTATCCAAAGCGACTTACAAAAGTGCATACAGTAGGTACAGCGACAGTACGGGGACAGGGTGTGTACAGTTCCACAATGAGACAGTTCTCAGCTGAGAGCAAGGTCTGTCTGAGGACGCAGTACTATCAGATTTTTACAATTACAGCCTAAAGGACAACTAGTACGATACACTTTCGAACGGCAAACTTCAACAACTTCAAACGGCACAATGAGCGTCAGGGGTAATACAAAGTGGGTAGAGAAATTCAAGCACTTGTTTCATTCATGTATTTAACTAAATATTGGGACAGTAGTCCCTAAACTTCAGCTGGAAAATATTGTGCAATAAGAGTGTTTTGTCTCTGAATCCTGACATCAAAGGCATGAATATTGGTACTGTATTACACACAACAGCATTTGTGGTTGATTTGACAGCTATACCTTACTGGGTGTTTCCACCTGATTACACTTACAATTACATTTACATTTACACTGTAAATGGACCAGATATTGCCATTAAGCTTTCTTTTGCCAGTTCAATCAGCAACACAGCAGCTTCAACGGAGACATCTGAAAGATTAGACTGCTGAAGGAGTCTTCCTAGGGAAGAGTGCCGGCCCCAAGCCCCTTCTCAGTTCAGTCCATCAGAAGGGGTCAGCAAGATACAGTAAGGCCAGAGAGGTTAACAGCAAGGATACCTGCTAACTGCCACACAGTTCTGTAAAATGAGATCAGTGTCCCTGGTCCCATGAAGGTCTCCTGAATGCAGCCACCGCATTCATGGGAGAAAAAAAAATAGCCACAAGGCTGGTGGAATTGTTCCATGGGCAAAAGATTCAATTACTGCTGTTGTCGTGAAACAATAAATGACAAATTAAGCGGCTGGCATGACCTACTGTTGGACAGAGTCCGGGCTGGAATACTAATGTCGTCTCAGTCTGAGCTGGGTCGGAGAGAGGGAGATGAACTCTGCTGTCTGTCTACTTTGAGAGAGGTTTTATCCCCTCTCACGAAAATGAGTTTAATAACGATGATTTGGTGGGAATGATGATAATGCCCCTGATAAGGGATACCTCATGGCCCTAGTCTGTGTTTCACTGCAGCTTTCCCACACTGCTTTCAGTCAGAGAATGCAGACTAAACCAGACAAGATGAGCTATAGCTCTACATATGGTAGGCCTGTGCTTGTCATCTCACAAGGAAGAGGCTAATCAATCATCCCGCTTTTGTGATTTGTCATTAACTCTCTGGCCTTTTTCTGGTGTAATGGGAATGCATTTTGTACAGAACTTGGCTTCATCATTGTTTGCATATCAATGATGATTTAAAAAGTAACAGTAATATAAGTTAAGGAAATATTTCAAGAGGGATCGGAGTATGTCGTTAAAATCCTAACAGTAACTTTCATCACATTTTGTATTTTTGGCTTTGTCATCGCTATCTGCATCAGGACTCAAATCCCATGAAAAACCTCCATACAACGGGATTTTTTATCATCTTCCCAAAAGAGATGTTTGACTATGGCTTTACTGTCCGTGCCATCATCTGGAAAACCATTTTTATACATGGCAAATGAACTGTGTCCAGCAAATGACAGGGGCAAAATAAAATGTCAGAGACACAGAGACTGAACTAATATGTTGACCTTGTAAGCTGACAACTATGTAATGCGATTGTCTGCATAAAACCTTCAAGCCTTACAAGGGATGTGGCTCTCTGTTTTTGTATTTCAGCCTCTCTCTTAATAACTGGAGACTGTGATAACGGGGCTTTGATTTTCCCTTTCTCTTACCCTCCCAACCTCAGCTGTCTTGTCACACTTGAAAGTCTCTGTCAGAGGGACCCTCATGTGCTGGTCTCTCTCGCTCCGCATGCAGCCAAGGTAAGCGATGTTGAAAGGGGATAGCCATACACGGGAGGATGACAGGGGACAAATGGAGGTTAAGGTAAACATTTTTTTCCCTCCCCAGATCTGTGGTGGGGGCAAAACACCACAGGGGTGGCGTTTGCTGTGACTAGCTGCATTTCGCTGCAGTGCCGGTCACATTCTGAACTCCTCTCACCACCACAGAGACTTCTGTGGGATCATTGATCCTGGCATGGCCGTAGATGCCGGTTCTGGTGCTTACTCTAATCTGGACAGATGCTGGCAGTGACATTGAGGAATACCTTTTACATTTAACAATCGGTGCCAAACAAGGGGTTTTTTTTTTCTTTTTTTTTAATGAGGCCCTCTGATCCCCTCTCCCATAAATACTTGAATCATCAGCAGTACTTCCATTTCCCTCGTCCTGGTGTAGGCCTATGGTAGTCATCAACTGAATTATGACAGTCAGCATCAAGCCCTGTGCGCAGTGCAGTGTGTCAGCTTCATTCGGCCTCAAATTTATGCAGGGGTTCCAGATGTTACAGTGCAGAACTTTTTTTCTTCTTTTTCCAGTGGAAAGTTCATGAATTTTCAGTAGCTTTCTCAAGTTCATTGTAATTTCAGTAATGAATAGGAAAAAATACCTGTAACCACGGTAATAGAGTAAAACACAGAGAGAAAAGAAAAATGAAAATATCAAAGAAGAAATCAAAATCAATATCAAAAAAAGTAAAAATGTAAAATATGGCATCCCTAACTATAGTCAATCTATCGATGTATCACATGTCAGCATGGCAGTGACAAAATTTCCCCATGCTGCTGAAGTAATTACTTAAGTGGTGTTTTTCTCAAGGCAGTTAATTAATTGACTGCACAGAGAATGTTGCGTCTTCCCCCTTAAATCTTATCGTGTTACTTAATCAATCGATCTCTGAGGTGGACAACATGGATTCTACTCAAGGTTACCGTCACATCAAATACATTTGATTTGATACAACTGTGTGTGGTTTAGTTTTTGGACGGTGTATCCAAATGTCTCAAGTGTCAGGTGTATAGCATACAAGTGTATGATTTATGATTTTATTATTTAGCAATATCAGATTTTCATTTAAATGTGAATTATCACTGCTGCTTGATGGTATCCTAGTAAATAGAATCTTGTTATTATCCTATAAATAATATCCTACTAAATCAGCTTTTGTCCTCCAAATGCTATCAAAATGAATTAAAGCAGTATTCCCAGTGACTGAAGTAAAACAAGATTCACTGTTAGCAAGATTAACAAGTCTTTCTGCCTCCAGCATTATTGCATTTGATGTTTTTTTATGCATTATACATGTAAAATTCCTTGTGAGACTTGTATATAAGCATGTAGATATAAAGATTGCCATCATTATAAACCATTTGGGATTGTCTGTGTGGAGGAGATGAGCTCTGTAGTTGAAGAGGATGAGCTGCCTTACATATCACACAATCTTCCTTCAGAAAAAATAACATAGGAACCTTAATCAGTCCACTGGTGATGATTATTCATGTGTATATATTGTGTTGTGGTCGACCTCATGGTAATTCTTAATTTCTTGTTTCTACTAATTAAGCTTGGAACATTGGTTCTACACGCTTTTGGTCTGGTGTTCTCAGGTGTTCTGTCCCTTGGCTCCCCTTTGTGAAGCATATTCATTGCCTTTAATGACTGTATTTGAGAAGATGATTCTTCAGCAACGAATCCAAAGCCATGCCTTATTTTTTCATTAGTGTTTCTAGTTTAAGTGGTACTGTATGTGGGGCACAGAGTTTTCTAGTGGGGGTAGGAGGTATTCTGCATTGTTCAGAGTTCTGTTGTTTCAACTATTGTTTCAATGCTTTTTTTAATTTCAGAAAGAGCCACTTATTTTAATGTAGCCTATAACAACTCTTTAACGGTGCATGAGGGTTCTTGTACAGTATGGTTAAAGGTGGTCCTCTCATCTGAGCTCTTTGTTTCAGAAAGTTAGCGGTCTCCCTTTTCAGAAGTGCAATACAGATTCATCTTAATTTTTTTGTCTAGTGTAATATTTGGAGGGTATGTGAGTATGTGTGCATATGCACAAGTGCCTGTATTCGCACATGTGCTTATGTATGTTTGTGTCATATTGATTTATTAAAATATTTAGGACACTATAATCTAAGAATTAGAGTTAAGATATATTGACAGATTTTACAGATGACACAAATTGGTTTGGTCAGTTTCTAGTTTAGGCAGTTTCAGCCACCAATTAAGCAGAAAGACCAGACTGCTTTCTATTTCCCCTGTATATAATGAGCTAATAAGTCTGAGATATAGGACATCTGCCTGGGTCTGTCTTCTGTAAACACAGAATGATTGCGCAGCTTATAAAATCTGAAATGGTCCAGAGTGATTTCACCAGGGGAGTCTTATCTCCCCTCTTTCTTTTGTTTGGAGCCCTTTACAGCAGAACAGAGGAGAAAGCTGTTGATATAAATAACATAGGTGAATAAAAACCAGGCCCTCCAACCCAGAGGTGCCCATAGTTTAGAGTAGGATTGATGGTTCGGCAAGGACATTAATCTGATGCACCACGAGACCCCTCAGCCATGATAAATAAAGAGAAGCAGAAGCAACCGATCTCAGCCGTAAATTTTCCAAAGGAGACAAAGCCAGCGATAACACATTTGCATATTTAAAATTTCTCTTCTCTCCTCTTAATAATACAAATATTAACAAAACCGGAAACTCACTCACACATCCTCCTGCATTACAGGAATTACCTAATGTACGTTGACATCAAGCATTTCATGAATTAAACGATCTGTTTTGGATGCAGGGATCAATTCCCAGTTCCCTGGAGTGTGCTTCACTCATGCTATCAGAGGTGCAGGGCTGGGAGTAGAAAAAGAGCCCTCGGGGAGCTTTGCAGGTCAGCCCCACAGCCTCTCGCTGCTGCATCTGCCAGATCACTGACACACCATACCTCTGATGACAGGCATTTATATATTACACAGCGCCGCAAGTTTCTTGGTCTGTTGAACTCTTTGTTCTTTGCTGAAAGCAAACATGTATGGATATTGCTCTCCAGGTTGAATGGTTGTTCCTGATTTCTCTATGCTTCAGTTACTCTAATCCAAAATGTTATTACAACATTATTAAAACAGCGGGATTGAATTACATTCAGCCTGATGCTTATTGTCGTGCTGAATCTTGCAATGTTGAACACTTAAGTCTGGGAGACTTGTTAGCCCTGGACTGCCCAGCCTTGTCAATGCCTTTTGTTGTCTGCTGACTTAATAGTCAGCCAGTACAAGACACAACATCAATCTACACTAATGTCCAAAAGTACGCACTTGTGAATACAAGTCACAGGAACTTTGTGTTCTGCTGAGAAAAGTGTGACATCAGTCAGTATAGGGCGCCAGCCCTGCTTCCTTGTTTATGCTGAGAGACTGTTGTAGTTGTCAAGACTCACTCTTTATCTTGAGGAGTGATGGATCGAGCTCGGATCTGGCTGTGCCTTGTTGAGACAGGTGCCAGGCAATGACTGCATCCTACCGACGTGAATTCAATTTCGGCGCGTTGATGTCTGCTCGCACTTCGATTTCTCTCTAAAACATTGCTCGGTTTATACAAAACAGTGCCGGGATTGACTTGGTTACACGCCAGTCTGCTGTCAGGAGGAGATCTTCTGGTATGTGACACAGAACTACTTTCGCCCTCCCCCAGAGGTTCTCCTTTCTCGTTTGTGATCTGTTTTTTGTTCTAAAATTGTTAACGTGAACCAGAATTCTGGGGAGCACAATTCTGGGGGATGCTATTTAAAATTGAAGATCAAAGACTTATGGCTCTGTTACTGGCTCTGAGTGTGCCCCCGCCTAGAAGATATTGAAAACAATGTGAATGATGAAGAGAAAATTGTCATGTATACCAATTTCTCAATTCTTATTAATTCTTTTGACGTGTAAAATTGTTGACAACATGCCCAAAATAGGACTACACTGAGCGTTTTTAGATATCTCCACTAGAACGTGTGTGTGTGTGTGTGTGTGTGTGAGAGAGAGAGGGAGAGAAATTAGATTTCTGACACTGTGTTATTCATGCCAAAATCAAATGGCTTCATGTCTTGTTGCTTGTTCTACACTTTACCTGCTAGGGAACTCTGTGGTGCATTGTATTGGGAAAGGATAAACCTGATTTTATTTCTCTCTTCATATTCTTTTTCTGCCTTGCTCTCCCACACTTTCTCTCTCATGCATACACACACTGTCTTAAAATTACTACAGCTCTCCCTCCCCTCCTCTCCCCTCCTCTCTAACTGCTTTAATCAGGGCCCGGGATCGACGATAACAAAATAAGTGTTCTGAATTTTGGTATATGCAAAAAAAGACAAGCTTTGATAATGAGGCATGATTGAAAGGCCTGTTCTCTCCATCTCCGTGCGACTGGCTCTCCGTTGAGAAATGAGGGCAGAATAATAACGGCCCAACTTCCCTGGGGAGAGGGGACATGGAGCACAATCAATTTCCTTTTTTCTCATTTTCAGGGTTTGTGTGTGCGTGTGTGTGTGTCTGTGTGCTTGTGTGTGTGTATGTGTGTGTGTGTGTGTGTGTGTGTGTGTGTGTATGTGTGTGTGTGTGTTGTTTTCACTATTATGTGGGGTGCCCAGTACCTCAGCAAAGATATGAACAAACAGCCCTCACAATCTCAGTTACCTGTTACTCTGACCCTAATCCGTCACCCAAAACTCAACAGATATTGAAGTTATTGCAAAAGACATTAGTTATGATGGATGTTGTGATGTCCTCAGCCTAATACACCATAATGAACAGCCAGACTCATATTATCACTTTCATATGGAAATACAGGAGAAGAGCATTACAAAGGCCCCCCTGCCTCTCTCTCCATGTACCCAGATTCAGTTTATGGTTTCACCGTCAATAGCCAAGCCCTGAGCCAACCCACTCTTTGGAGTTCCTGTTCAGTAAGCGGTTTAGTTTAAGCCTTGCAGTCCTATTATACACACATTTCCAGTGACAAGCAGGTTCTCTGTATAACTGGCTCCCTCGTGTATGTGTAATGTCTTGCTCTGTGCATCTTCTCTTCTCATCTTCTTTTGTAAGCAAATAAATGGGAAGGCAGTGCAAGGTACAAAGTGTCTTTGCTTGGGCAGGAAATTAATCTGACCCATTAGGTCTACGTCGGTGAAGATGATGACGTCAAATGAAAAGTTGCCCACCCGCGTCCCCCTCCTTTCCCAGGCATCTGTAATTAAGGCCAGGGTTGTAAATGGTTCTGTTTCCCGTGTGTGAAGCGACCCGTTTGTTTGTTGTCACAGACTAAATTACTTTAAGTAACTCGGGATAAATAAATGCTGTCAGTGCACAGAGGTTTAGCTATCTTAGAATTCCTCCGTAGCATTACTCTCCATCGTATCTCGCTAAGGGATGCTTGCCTTGCACTGTGGTGTTTATCGGGGCCTCGCACCCAGAAACACTGGAAAAAATGCTGCTCTTTCTTATTTTTTGATGGCCCGTTTATTCATCAGTGTATTGTCCCTCCAACATTAATGTCTCCGCTAATTACGCTGTCTGCAACTTTCAGGGAAGAAAATCGCTTCCCTCTTGAATGGGGAAACGTAATTGCAGAACGGTATTTATTCTTTATCTTTTACCAAGGCAGCGTCCCAGTAAACAATTCTGCTGCTGTTTTAAACACCTTTTTTATAGGTGACGGCACTTGTGGATTTTATGAGTTGGTAAAGCCTTTGACGTTCCATCCTGCCTTTATAAATTCACGTGTGCCCCCTTTACCGATGTTAAAACCCCATAAAGTGTGTACCTCATAAATCCTTCCCCCCGAGACCTGTTTCACAGATATCAACAGTAATCTTGCATTGGAATTCATTTCCAGTATGATTACGGGCACACCATTTACTTCGGTCTATTTTTTATGCTGGTTGTTCTCTGCAAAGTGAATCCTGCAATGACATTGACTACTGCTTACAGGTTAGTGGGAGTCCATAAAGTGCTGAAGGGTTTGTGAGCCATGGGAAAGAAATGGAAAGGCAACTGTACATCTCCCGGTTAACGGGGGAGGGATGGCAGGCAAAGTGTCAGTGAAGGAGGCTTGGGAATCGGTGATAAATGTAAGGCCACAGATATTCATGACCACACTGTGCTTCATACTGAAAGTTCTGCCACAGAACCTACAAGCAGGCTGATTCCCTGGCTCAATATGAACACTCTTGAAAGGGGCATGATCTGAAACTGACACATCCAAAGCTAGCAATACAACACAGCTCGGGCGTGAACCTCCTGTTCCCAACTGGACCCTTCTAGAGAGAGGATGGGGAGTAACACAGGAGCTGAATATGTCATAATGTAGAATATCTTAGAGAGACCACCTCCAGGGGTTAGAGGAAGAAAACCAAACAACCAGGCACGAGTAGGAGGGAAATACTAAAAATTCACTGCAAGGCTGCAACAACAGCAATAAAGCTCGAAGATTTAATGAGCATGGAAAGGAGAAGGTACTCTCATCACTGGGTATCTCAGACACAGCGGCTGATGAAAAAACCTACGGATATAGGCATGGGCATAATTTATGGTAGGGACGGTGGGGATATGTCCCTACCACTTTTCTAATTACCAAACAAAAATAGTTAGGCATATTAATGTTATACTAGTAGCTAGTATACTTAGCTAACATTATGTCCCCACCACTTTCCAAATCAAACCTACGATATAGGTATAGCCGCAGCAAGACACCTCTGCGCCATTCTAAACAGTAAAGCAGACAGGACGCGTTAAAACCAATGATCAACAAAGATGATGCTTGGGAAAGGAGTTTAATCAGACTAGGAAATGGCGCTCAGCAATTTACACTCCACAAGACGCATTGATTATTGAGCTCCATCTTTCTCTCAGACTTTCTATTATCTTCAGCTCTGAGCGCAGACTCATTTCTTTTATATCACCATGCATGCGCCCAGTGCTAATGTATTTAGCATCAATTGCTAATTAGAACTGCCGAATAGCCTTGCAGAGCTGTCCATTAACCATCTGTTATGGACTAAACGGGCCGGGCGATCTCGGAACAGTTTTGCGAAGTGTCATTAACAACCAATCAAACCATGCTACCAAACTGACAGCTGTGAACACTTAAAATTACTGCGGATCGACAGCCGTTTGTCAATGACTTGTGATGAATTCAGACAAAGGGCCTAGTTTTGCCTGCATGTGTTTATTGATGGCAGAGTGATATGAAGGTGCTACAAGGCAAACAGAACTCTGATGAGATGGGAACCCAATGTCTCTTTTTTAGCTTTTAATATTTATTGGTGGTATTCACATTTAAAATCCAGCAAAAGATACATTTCAGTCGTGTGTGTGTATGTGTATATATGCAGTATGTAGTATATGGACAGTATAGAGTATATGGACCATATGAGAATAAGCTCTTTAGGGTTTTTTTTGGACAAAGAGCATTTGCTTTCACCATGGTAAATGGATCTGTTGAACCATGTAATGAACTGTAAATGCCTCCCCCCACCAGCACAGCAGCACATAGTTCAGGGTGCAAATGCGGGGCAGCGTTTCATCCCTGAAGCAGTCAGTCTCATGTTGCCCCTGTTTGTACTGGCTGCCTCTCCAAATGAGTTCACATGAACTGGAGTCTTTCTTGAAACTAATTTGAGTGGTATTGCAGCAAGAAATGGTTTTTCTTCACCCTTCCTCTCACCCTGTGTCTCTGCTCTTGTCTTGTAAAGCATTGCCTTATGTAATACATTGTATAATATTACCACCCCCCCCCCCTCCCCCCGCCTCAAGCATACGTGACAGCCCTGTTCTACGGCACCACTCCATGATTTCTGTATAATTGTCTCAATCACAATGTATGAATCATTGATTTACATAAATTACTGACAATTCGCAGGGGAGCCTTTGTGTTCCCCCCACCCTCACCTCTTTCTCTCTAACCCCCCTTTGATTCCTGCTTGAAAATTAGACTTGATTGACAAGCATCTCCTTATGATCTTGTTAAAGGCATCTATCAAATGACTCGTCTATCGCAGGAGTAAGGGAGCGCAGAGTCTTGATTTATTGCACCGCATACAGCTGCGGTGAGGTTGAGTGCTGTTGAACTAAGAGCTTTCAGATGTCAAAAGGAAAATGTAGTGCAAGGAGGGGGGGAAGCTCCGTAAACTCTCCGTGGGTTTTCATTCTGATTGTTTGCTGGGTAATGCCGCATGATGGACATGTGAGCTCCTGCACAAAGGCCACTTGGGTTTTTTTTTTTTTTGAAAAACACAGCATGATTTATTACCAGTCATCAGCAATGTGGAGTCAGAACGTGGACCAACATTAACATGGCACACGCACACCGGCTCCACTGATTATGCATCCTGCTGTCCTCCTCACTGAGGGCCTATCCCTGAGTACACAAGTGAGTGAGTGTGTGTGTGTGTGTGTGTGTGTGTGCGTGTGTGTGCGTGTGTGTGTCTAAAACTGTCTATGAGTCTGTCTATGTATGGAGAGTGAGGAATAGAGTGGGGAATAGAGTGGAACCGTTTTTTCCAATTTGCCTAGCAACCAACATTTTTTTTTTCAAATTACAAAGATAATCTTGGACCCACATAAACGACAATACTGTACCTACTGTATTATATCAATATCATGGTGTTTTTTTGAGGTAACTGAATTGTCATGTCACATAACTATGAAATGCAGTTTTAAAAACAGTTTAAAATACACAAAACATGCGGCTGATTTTGAGACAGGTAAAGGCTATTCTTCACAATATGCAATATTAGGAAAGCACATCTACAGATGACAAGTACCTAATTGCTGGTGAATGTCTCCTTATTAGGTACTAGATGCTGTTACTGTACATTTATGTCACTAGCAAGTAATTAATAGTAGGTAATTAGCATGTAATATGTTAAGCCTAAAGTAAACTGTTGCCATAAAATGTCCTATTTGTCATTTGCAGGTTTACCTCGATAAAGACATAATCAACAAATAAATCTCAGTATGAACCATGTAAAATCTTACATCCCCTGACATGTATGAACACATTGTCTAACGCTGTAGCAGCTGAATTCAATTTATTGAGGGCATCTCTGTTGCCATGAAGTATTGTTGCCACTGTAGCTGAACTGAGTCCCTGTGTTACCAAGTGTAATACACACCTAGTACTTACAGATGGAGGAGCATGATGGTAATCAAATTAAGAATTAATAGATTTTCATATCATATTAACATTTTAGCTGCGCTTAGGTAGCAAAATGGTTTATTTCTTCAGGTATGATTCTCTGCTGAACAGTCTGCAGACATTAAATATTAGTTTAAACAGCATGGTTTCTTTTTAATAGTTATCAGTTTGTGCAGACAGGTTGCTTTCATGATCAGGGATCCAGAGGATGGAAGCGTACAGTATCACCTGAAGAAAGCGCCTTTTCATTTATTTAACTTCATATATTTCGTTCTCCTGGGTTTTAGATAAAGGATGTCACATACTGGAGTACCTGAGTAAAGGCTCAAAGGATTACTTACTGTACATCAACTGTTAGAGAAATCAGGAGGGGGAAAAAGCAGTTGCATCCCAATGAGTGACTTTAATGATCAGTATGTTAAATATGCTCAGATTTAATTTGTAGGAATTGTAGAGGTGTTAATAGGGTGATAGTGGACATTGAGAGTACAGCAGTGGCACTGGCATGGATGTGCTGTGAGAGAAGTGTGGAAGGACAACCTTGGGTGGGATGACAGCGTGAGGTATCAGTCATTCTTAGCACCGGCACACCAGTCCATCACTCAAGTCGCCAGCCTATCGATAACGCGAAGGTCATCCCGCATTATGAAATCTTCCATCAGCAAAAGGGACGGGGGGATTCAGCAATATGTTGGCTGAACTTTCGTGGTGCTAAATGGGCCATTAACTCAACCAGTCCATCACAGATTTCCCCCACAAAGCTCCGATACACACCCCTGATCTTTTTTTTTTTTTTTTTTTTTGGTGGAGGGGGTGGAGGGTGGTTAGTGTCATTGATACATGAGGTAATTTAGAGAACTGGATGGACTTGTAGATACACGTGCAGCATTTCAACTAGGTTAGATTCAGATTTACAGCACCAGTCAAAAGTTTAGACACAACTTTTATTCTGTATTTTTATTATTTTCCACACTTTAGAATAATAGCAAAGACATCAAAACTGAAATAACACAAATGCAATTAGGCCAAAAACTGTCAAACAAATCAAAACTGTGTTATACTTTAGATTCTTAAAAGTAGCCAAAAATATTTTTTGAAAATAAATTTTCTTTTGGAAAGATATTTCATACATAGGCATCAACCTCACTGTTTGTATTTGTCTGAGAAACTAATTTCAAGCATTTAAGCATAAGTCTTTAGATTAAAATGTCTTTGAAAGCATGTTTCCCATCATCTTAATCAGGTGTGCCCAAGATTTTGACTGGCAAGGCTGGTCTCTATCAGCTTGCTATTCTATATAGTACCCAAGTTGGCCAACAGCAAGCTGAGCACGTTTTTTTTATTTTTTTTTATTTTTTTTAAATTCGCATGAGCGGACACTAAAACAAGTAAACCGGATGAACATGGCTTTTACAGATTGATAGGGGAACGTTCGTGTAATGCAAGGTACCATTGCTCCAATTGATCTTTGCTTAGTACCATGTGAATACTATGATGAAAGGTGATGCTCTAGATCTTTATTAGGCTATATATGCGCATTAGTGTGATGTATAGTCTGTTGCTTTTAAAGATAATTGTTATGCACTCTGTGGACACTGAAAATAATTACTGTAGGATTTATAGATTTTAATAGTGGTCTCCCACCTGCTTCCCAGTACTAGTAATACATGCTGTTCTGAAACTTTGTTCTGTATTTTTTGTTGCTCCAACAATATACATGTTAGGTATCCTATTACAATGGTCTTGGAAACCAGTCTGGGCAGGACCATGTTCCAAATAAATATATAATATATAAAATGGGACCTTTAGCGGAAGTTGTACTAAGGATGCTTTCAGGTCCATTCTATCTCTTTGTTTTCTCCAATAAGCACAAATTTATAATGAATATATATATATAAATAAAGTTGAAATAGATGAGGAGTAGCATAAAGTTTAGATCTTCCTCACTGTGTGTGTTTTGGTCATTTTCAGGCAAAGTTCCACATTGAGTAGTACTACTACTACTCAGTATGCTAACAGCTGGTGTGCTGGGATGGAGTGAGGGAGTTCTGAATGGCAGCTGACCTCTAACACAGCTGCTATGCATCTGGACACAGGCATTCGAAAAAAGTAATAACCACCTGTCTGAATGGCCTCAATCTAAGACTGTATGGTCTACATGCAACCGAATATGGTCGGTGACAACAAGACACTGAATATAGTGGTGATTTAGAATAATCATTTTGTCATGAAAAACTTGGGAAAGCAGTTACTTTGGCAATCTGGCCTAAGAGTACATGTTTATAGAATAGTTGTTGCTGATGCACCTCATGTGAAGTCAGTCTGTGCTACCAATGGCCTGTGGCCCATTTGGCCAAACAGGGTCACCTTTCAGTACAGCGCTTCAGCACAGCACAGTCAGATACAGACTTATCAATTTCAGTGAGTTAATCAACCTGCAGGGTTTTATGTTTTATTGTCAAGTTGCTTTGTATTTCTGTTTGTTTTCTGAGGCTTGATGAAGCATTTCCAGCGGCCTTCTTTGATTTCCCCTGGTATTGCTGCTGTAAATAGCTTTACCTTTCCCGGTTGCAAAGTCCTTCTCACGTTTCCAGAGTCCTTCTCCCTTTAATCCATTACCCATGCCGTAATTAAGGCACAGCCAACTCAGAGGGGCCCTCAGCCACCTGCAGATGGCCCAGATTTGTTGAAGGTGTCACACTAAAAACTCTGTAATCTCCACCACTTTCAGGGGAAGGGGAAATCAATGCTTTCCCGTATTACGTGCTGAGAACCATTAAGTTCCAGGGTCCTCAGATTTCTCCATCGGCCTCTTGGTTTGTCAGTTTTTTTCATCTCTTTTTGAGGTCAATACCATACATCTCTCTCCTCTACATTTTTTTTCCCCTCTCCGACAAAGGACTATTCAGATCTGGCTTCGGTGGAGGACTTTGATAAAAAACAGTTGTCTTTTGTCTTTGTAGTATGTTGTCAGGAGTGTTATGGCGGCAGCGCGCTAATCCCTGTCTTGAGGAAGCTGTCAATTTGACCGTGGTCCCCTGCCAATTATCTCCATGTTCACTTTCATGTGCTGTGAGCTTCCCTGCTTCTCTTCCCCTTCCTCCTTCATTTTCATGTCAACTGGCATTTTAACTCAAAGAATGCACCGTGCATACAACAAGCTATTGTAGCCAAATTATTAATTGCAGACGAATCAATGTCATGACTCATTGGCATTGACAGCCCCTACAGTTTTTTACCATTAATAGATGATTAATACGCAGTAACAGCAGTTATTTGTCACTTACCTTACATATGCAATATGCATGTCATACACACATATATATATATATATATATATATATATATATATATATATATCACATGGCATACATTTTACAATCATATCGATATCAACTGATTACTAGCCATATTTATTTGAATATTTTGTCAATTTCTGCCTTTAATTTAGTGACAACAGCACCTTAAAAGAGCTCCTCAATGCACACATTTAAAACTTGCCCTGGGAACTTTGTTCCCTAACTTGTCCGGGGATTCATTGTTTTTGCACATGCTTCCTTGTCCTATTAAACATGGTTGTCATTCCCTCTTGCTGTAATGTAAATCCATTTAAATGCGACCAAATAAAATGTATACACCTTCAATGAAGGTGTTTCTACTACAAAGGTTTCCCGCTCCCGAGTCATCTCCTAATGTACATTGCTTGGAAATTCAGGGAAATACTACTTCAGATGCACTTCTTATGTGACAAATTGTGTTACATCTGTTATTACCTGATGAATTACCGGAAACATGCTAAGCTCATGCATTTTAATAGCTTTTAAATGATAGTAGGAATATATTTGTATCTCGAAAAAAATTCTGATTTCAATAATTTGTCAATGTACCTCTGTCTCTGTCTGTGTCATGACTGTGTCATGTTTTCTCCAGCTCTCAGTGTACGTGAAATAACATTTGCAATCATTCCTATGCTCAGCGACATTATGCAAGAAAAAAAAAAAAAAAAACACCCTGTCATAAACAGACGGCACAATAAGGCAAAATTATTGCTCAATTAGTGCTGTGGCCAAAAAAGCAATCCGTCGAGAGCCGAGATGGGTTGGCGTGACACAACAGAAGCCCCCTGGCCTCATTTGCATGCTTTTCAGAGATTGTTTTACACTGAATGTCTTACCATATCCAGTTACATGCGGAAAGTTATAATCCATTTGAACTTCGTCTTCACTTTGGTTCTTGTGGACTAATGAGGCTTCATTTGTGATTTAGAATCAGCACTTTGCTTTCCCTCTTTGATTCACAGTGTGTTATTACATATGTTGGTTGCCTTTATTCGACAGCTTTTGTTTGGTTATTATTTATTCATATTTTTATATAATTTTTTTTTTTCATTTAATATCATTGCTTGACTGCAGTTCACTGACTCATCTCGCTTTTGGATTTCATTATGAACACATTTTTCATCTCTTTTGTTACTTTTTTTACTTTTTAATTTATTCAGTGCTGTCATCACACAGTGTTGGTTGTGGAGGTTCTTAATGAGCTGGAAATACTTCATCAATTGTCAGTGCTGCTCAAATAATGCTTGGAGTGATATGATTAGGACCATATGATGTATGAATATCATGTTTCAATTTGGCTAATCCCTCATCGATATCCCCACAAGAGATTCAAAGCAGGAAAAAAATAAAGCAATTGATCTATGGAATAATTTTTATCTCAACTGCATTCTTTCTGTAGTTAGGACAATTATTCTCTCCATGATCATCAACATATGCCTACATTTTGAGTGCAAGAGAGAAGAGACTTGTTCTCATCACACTGACCTCCCCAGCCACAGGAGACACCTACACATCAGCTGTGACTGTTTTCCTTCGCCCATTCATTTCCATTCTCTTTTCCATGAGCTCTGGGCACCAAATCTCTTTCCACATGAAAGGGAATCAAGTTGAATTTTTTGGCAAGCCTCCGCTTTGCCACATTCATGGCTGGGTGCTGTCTAAAATGTGTTCAAAAATGTGTTTATAACCCCCAAATTTGTTCAGAAATAAATTTCCAGGGCCAGAATCTCCTGAAAAACTTGCTTTTTTGAAGTCAGGCTGGTTTTGACATGGCCTTTGCCTTTGCCCACAAATGAATCAACTCTGTGGATATCCATCAGGTTGCTGATAATGCACTCGGCCCTTGCCAAGAAATAATCACGGCCTCTTTTGGGTTTGGATTGGCTTGTGGATTCCCGGAGCACATACCCTCTGCCAAGTGATTGAATATAATGCATGTTAATGAACCAGAATAGAGAGTTGAGCAGCTCAGATATACAAATACAGTGTTCTGCAATAATTCCATTAGAAACAGGCGATGCTATTTGTTGTTTTTAATTAGAAGCGCTTTTTGCGGAACAAGCAGACTTGATTGAAAGTCCAATGTGAAGCAGATGGAGTTTATTTTTTTGTTCCATTATTATTAATATTGTTATTCTTTGCAGGATTTTCCATTTCCGCCCTGGTTCCATGAATTGGAAATTAGAACATCTAGAGTTTTCAGGCCTGGCCTCTGCTTCTGTAATGAGTCACATGGAAATCTCAGCCATCCAAGCTTCATACAGCAGAGTCTGGCTGTAATAGCTTTCCATTCATAGTACAGTACAAGTTTCATTTAAACTTCTTGTTGTTAAAGCAAAAGTCAGCAAAGCTCAACAGATACCTGCTCTGTAGCTGGCTTCATTGATTCTACAGCACGAACTCTGAACAGTGAAAAGTCCGGGCAAAACGCATTGTTATGGTGCCATATTCAGCAGTAGCATTAACACGGTCTGGCAATAATGAAATTGAGGGTTCATTTGAATGAGAAAAGACACACCAAGAGCGGGTTGGTTTCAGTTCTTTCAAAAAAGATGTTCCATGGTAGCACAGACATTCTGAGGTAGGACGGACCCACTTGAACTTATCAAAGCCATACCCTTGCTGTGTTGATATTTATCATTGATTGAATTATGTAACAACACTTGGATGTAATAGCCTATTCTGGTTCGACTACCTCCCTGTCTGTACCATATATTGGGACTTAACTGTAGAGAGATTGTTGTGTAGTGGGCGGTGGAAGACCTACTGGCTGCTCTTTTTTATTTTTAATAACTAACAGCTAACAGCTAAGAAATAAATACCAAAACACTGATTCAAAAGTCATTTTTAACACAGAATGTTACCTTCATCTGGTAGTTAAGCCTGTTAATGAGATTTGCATCAAGCCCTAAAATTTTGGAAATGCCAATTTAAGAAAATTGCTGTGTAGAACATCAAGCAAATCTGTAATCTGGAAACCTCAATCACTTTAAAAAAACAAAAAAAGTGTTTGGAATGTTTTCTCTCCGAGTGTCACATTTCATAAAACCAAATAACAACCAGAGCTCAAAGCGAGCCCTATCTCACAAGGCACGGCAGGTGGGTGTCGTGTGGTTGTCATCAGGTTTTCTACACTTGTTATGCTCTTTCTTGTTGTGACCTTTAAACTTGATACGCTGTGACAGCCTGTCCCAAACCCAGTGTCCAGGTGTCAGCTAGCATGGGTGGTGCGAGGGAGGCGCACATGAGCCACACGGAAAAGGTCAATTAGTCCTAATAAACTCTTTGCCGTGTCAGAGTCAAGCGACTCATTCGAGGTAATGAAGCCCGCTGCAGCTTCTGCACAGGAACGTGTGAGTTCCAGGGGTGGGCGGTGGGCGGTGAACGCGGTGGGGACGAGTGATGGAGGAGACGTGCCTTGGCAGGGCGCTGGTTTTGATGCCGAGCCAACGGAGTGGATGTGACGAAGGCCTAGCTGCAGCCAGGAAGGCCCTCCACAGCTGATGCAGGGAGGAGATGCCTGGAACACTCTGTACCCAGGCACCATGTTGGCTGTCTTCTCACCCCCACCGTGGTTCCTTCTCTGGATGTCTGACACTTTCTTTGGTCGCTACTTTAAGCATGCCTGCACTGCTACTCACAGTCCCCGCTAACAGCGTGTGATAGATGTATGTCATTGGCTCCCTTATAGCAAACAGTGTCAGTTTTATGAGTGAGCTGCCATGCAGGTATGTGACATGCAAAACAGCTCTAAATGAATAAACAAATAAATAATAACTACCTATAGAACTGTATCATTGTAACCCTAATACAGAAATCAAACAGGAGGATGAAGAGTTCTTGTATTCTTTTTTCCCCAGAGATAAAGCATCAAAGAAAGCTTGTGTGAAATAATCTCATGTCATCACTAAGCAGCTTTGGTCAGAATCTTAGCTAAGATGATCATATCTTGGATTGAAATTTCAAAAAAAACATCTTATTTGGTGGTAGCAACTTCAATACATTACACCACAGGATCCAGGCCTACTAATTAAAGATAGTCGTTCCATTCTCATTCAGTAGCCAGGAACAAACTAATGGATTAGTTGCAGGACTCATTTAATCATTTTTAGCAATTCATTAGTCATTTTATATCTCTGCTATCCCCTCATAGATTTCTGTGAATCTGATGTTTGTCCAGCATTCCATGAAACATCACTACATGTAATGACGTACAGTCGCCTGAGGACTAATGACTCATCTTGGCACTTCATCTATTTTGCAGTGAACCTCAGCTTCGATGCTATCGCAGCACACAATTCATGCAAAACTATTCCTCAGTTTGACAAAGGACCAAAGGTAGTCGTGTGCATGTCAGAGGGATGATTGATCTATTATGTGTGCTCAACCTCACCATCACTGCACTGTGAACTGAAACTTTGAGCCAAGTCTTTCTCAAGATTTCAACGAATTTTATTTAGCCGAAAACAACTCTTTCTGACTAGTCTTATAAAAGTGATACATGTGAACGTGTTACGCATTCCTCATGAGTTCTTTGACGTCGGGTAGCAATGAGAAAGAACTAAGATTTATTGGGCGGCAAGATAGAAATTTCCTCACTAATGTGGTATGCTTGGAAGTGCATATCTTCTTAATATTAATTACTAAACCTTCAGGGTTAAAAAATGTTGCTGCCAGACAGCAGCAGAATTGGAAAAGGTTTAAACTGACCAAAGTACGATCCTAAACTGATTTAGATTTAAATTCTACATCAGATGTCCTCTGTTTTATTAGTCTGTAACAAACAAGACTCCCAATTGCCCAATAATATCAAATAAAATTACTCATCTAAGGTACCTTATTTCTTTTTTTTAAATTCTGTTTTATTGTGAGAAGAGATGGGCAAAAGTTTTGTCCCAGTGTCCTAATCTGTCCCTTTCCCTTCCTTTCAGTGCTGGTGAAAACCACTGCAAATAATGTGCCTCAACCTGCCCATTTGTCACACCATCAACCTGCTCTGCCTTTCTGTCCAGCAGTTTTACCCATAAGACCTTGCAACTCCATGCTCCTTTCCTTCTAAAAATAAGCAAACAAAATCAAACCTGGTTAGCATCACTTCTGCCAGTGACATGGTTCACTAACCCCCACCCTCCCAACAATGCCCCTCTCTGAATAAAACTCATGATAATATCAAGGTGGGACGTGCATGCCTTCATGCACAATCTATGTAGAACAACAGCAACAAACCTCACAACTGACTTCCACTGTTCTCCATCTGTTCAACCTGCTTTATTTGGTGTTGATGCAAACCCCTCCATCTTTATTTGGGTGCTGGTGAAATTAGGTAGGCAATGCCGATATGAAAGGGAGAAAGGAGTGCCACTGCCCCCCCCCCCCCAATCTATCCGTGGTCAATCCAACTCCTAAATTGAACCTCATATGCAGTGCAGTATGAATGAAGAGAAAAATCAATCAAGATGTTCAATCAAGGTGGAGGGAGGTGAGGAAGGGAGCCTTCTTGAGAAAAAATACTTACTGTATGTACTGTATATGTTGAAACAACACTGCAATTATACTGAGCAAACTGTCTCATTGGATAAAAGTTCATTTGACTTCCATTCATTCCTTGCTGTTTGCAGTGAGGTTGAGATACCTGTCCCTCTATTTGAAATCTTGGAAGTGTCTTGTGAATGTCAGCACCATGTTGTTACCACTGTAATGTGGCAGAGCTCTGATGACTTTTTGTTCATCTCTTACTTTCCATAGGGATCTCAGCTCTAATCTAGAGAGCATCCCAGAGAGAAAAAATTCCCTGTCCGATTTCAAAAGAAAGAAAGCTCACTATTCACTCCAGAGGACAAAGGGATCCAAAACTGCTAGAGATCAATGCTTTTTGACATTACATTTTTATTCTGAGTTCCTTTAAGACACAGCAAGCCTGAGTGTCAGTGTGTTTAATGCTCTGTGTAGAGATATATATTACACATAATTTATATTTGACACATACAGTATATCACCTATAAAGTATTTATATTGTATAATATGCTTTTTTATTCAAAAATCAATCATGACCATTGTACTTCCTGAACAAAACTAGAGCAAGAACTGTTCACGGGCTCTGAGAACTTTGCAGGCAATAATTATTGCAGAAAAATTATCTGCAGAACAAGCCAATGTTCTACAGGATTATAACAATTTTCCATAGGATTTGCAGTAGCTCGGTTGGAAATTATTGTAAGCAGTGCCGTCGTTAGATCCAATCATTCGGGGCTATAGCCCCAAATATTTTAAGCCTAGCCCCGAATATTTTCACCCTTAAATAGGAGGTGTTTATAGCAAAACAACAGACAGACTGTGTAACAGAGCGGAACTTGACTTGCAGCGTCCAAAGGTGTGATAATATTTATTCATTATAAAGGTAGATATAACCTCCCCAACCTACCAATGCCGATCTCCCTTCAAAAAAAAAAAAGGCAAGCCCCAGGCAAACTTGACTTAGCCCCTGACCTTTTCAATAGCTAGAAATGCCCCTGATTGTAAGCATAGTGTTGTGACTTTTAAATTGACTGGACACCAGATGCATGGTACCAATGAAAAACGCAGTATATTATAACTTCTTGTTACTGTCTTCAGATGATAATTACTTTGGTAGGACTTTCTTTTTCTTGCAGAAGGCTTGTATCCCTACAATTATATATAAGTCAAATCTCACTCTCCTTTGTCCCTCACTTCTGAGTACTTTATCCATTGGTTTCTTTCCACTTACAGTACCATTGGAAGGCATGTTTAATAGACTGATTTTCTTAATTGTCCGTACAGTTACTCTGTCATGGTGCATCCCATGAAAGCGATCTCTCTTCAGGGGTAATATCTCTTGTAGCTCTTCCCTTGCCAGAGTCCTGTTAGAGATAATTGACCTTGGGATAATGGATTATGGAGATTAAATCACAGAACTTAAAAAAGTCAAATGTGAGATGTCTCAATATATTGCTTTGTAGATATGGGTCATATCCAGCCATTTATGTTTTATTGGGGGGGGGGGGGGGGGGGGGTAGTGTGATTCATGACAGAACCATGCTTTTTATGTGTAGGCTTTATGATTAAAAAGGCAAGTAGAGAAATGAAGCAAGAGATGCATACAGTATCTTGCAAGCAAAGCACATCAATGGAAATCCCTAAGTTCAAGGTGGCAGTGTGTGAGTACACAATCTAAAATGAAATAAGATATAAGATCATTCACGCTGGCAGCTCCAGGATCACAGCAGATAAACAAAGGGCTACATTTATTCTTCACTATGAACGTGTAGTTGTAAAAAAAAAAGTTCTACATAAACTTCCAGCGTCTTAACTCTGTTGAAGTGCCTAGCTTGATGTCTCTGACTCTGGAATGAATCACCATACAGTGGTCAATGCAAATCATTTTCTTTTTCAACCACAAATTGGATACTCCAGCAGAGGAAAAAGGTGTTAATGAACTCTCATTGGTTTCCTAGAGAGTCACCAGGGTTATCCATCGATTGTGTTCCAGCAATTGTCGCAAAATGTTCAAAAAGAGGATTTCCATTAAAGGAAGTTAACAAGACATTCAGGTTTGCAACAATGTTTGCTGGCTGTTATTGGTCAAGCGTGTCAAGTCGATGGCTTCTGTTCCCTTTTCTAAAATGTAGCTGTTTGCTGTGAAGTCTCCCTGGGCCCAGGATCATGTCAAGAGCAAAAGCGGGAATTGATCTGCATCATCGGAGCTGAAAGGATTTTGTGTACATTTAATTTCCTGTATGCCCTCTGCATTATTTTAGTCACACCGTCACCAGATTGACAGTTGCCCTTACTGTGGCAACAGCTAAGGTCTGCAGAGCTATTATGGGTCTACCTCTCCACATCTGCATCAAATGTGGTCTCGTTATTCAATATGGCTATTGCTTATTCTGGAGTGTCTGTTCCTTAGAATTGAGACCGCATCGTCACATGCATCGGCTTTGTGCACGCGGCAGCGGAAGGCGCCCCCCCCCCCCCCCCCACCGCTCATCGGTTCAGGCTTCTTCAGCCTGCCATTTTGTGGGAGCCGAAGCTGTCCAGCGTTGCAAGCTACTATCTGCAACCCATTCTTCTGTGGTAATATCATAATAGGAGGACAGCTGGCTGCTTCATCTCCTGTCGGCTCACATTTTCAGCCACATCAATAACACAAGCCTCTGCTCAAGTACAGGGGACATCGCACAGTGCTTACACAGCCGTTCAGCCCCCCCACACACACACACACACACACTTACCCCCCTTACCCCCCCTTACCCCCCTTCTCTCTCTCCTCCCTCTCACTTCTCCTCTCCATGTAAACTGAATACAAAACAGTATTATGTTGTGTGATGAGCCGTCTCTTTTGATCTCATTAAGTGGGAATATTTAAAACAGACCTGTACTGTAACGGTGTGTATCACTACATGTTCTTTTTTTTCTTTTTTTTTTTAAATTATTATCCGATAGGAAATAAGTGAACGAAAAGCGCAGCTAGGAGCAAAATGATTCACTTAGTTAATTGAAATGTAATGGTGACGTGCAAATTTGCTTGACAGTATGAAGAAGCAAATGAAGACACTGGCGTGAGATCCCTGGATAAGCGTCATGTGATGCAGGCTTGTTATGTTGCATCAAATATACATTTCTATCAGCCTTCTCAAAACAAACCAAACACTTCATTCCATCTTTCATGCATGAATCTGAAGGTTAATATGCACGGCTGGGCTAGGACAAAATTAAGAGCACAGAGGAAAAGCCTGCTGAAATTACACCCCTCACCACCCGTACCCCCCACCCCCCGTCAGTAATTTGTCGAAGTGCTATTGCTATAGATTTAGACATACAGTACTC
The DNA here is from genome assembly GCF_013368585.1 of Megalops cyprinoides. NCBI lineage: Eukaryota > Metazoa > Chordata > Actinopteri > Elopiformes > Megalopidae > Megalops > Megalops cyprinoides. The sequence goes on from NC_050586.1 coordinate 10,576,412, forward strand.
ACTCTGCTGTCATCACCATGGAAACTGAACAGAAGTACGAAGCGTGACAGTGCGGGGGAGCTGGCATCGACATTCTGTAACACAAGGACCAGAGGCAGCGTGACACTCGGATGCAGCAGGGATCTCGTATTGCCGTAAAAAAATTATAAAAAAAAAAAAACTTTCCACTATCAAGCTCAATCACACAACATCCCCACAACAGTGGCCTAGAACCAAAAGTGATTTACTGTGGACAGAATGTGATGGAGAAAAATCAGTCATTCAAAGTAATTGCGGTATTCTCTGGGGGTGTGTTGAAGTTTCAGAGGCAAGTTTTATGATTTTAAAAAATTGCACTCAGATTGCGGAAATCACTTCAGACTGCAGCCCCCATGTTTGTTTTGGGGTTTTTTTCTGTACCATTAAACCTTGTATAATCAGGTAGGACTTGCTCTCTTTCAATATTGGGAACTCAGTAACACCCATTTAGTGTGGAAAAAGGGTTAAAACTGACCCAACTTGACCCCTCAGTTTACCTTAAGACCATCCTATCTCAGTCTTAGCTTGACTGATAGAAAATAGTGATTTTGGTGTTACAATGAAGGTAATTTACATAACCTATTTTCAAGTCCCTTTTTCAGTACGGGGCAAAACCTGCAGACAAGTGACAGGAATGTTCAATCCTGTACAAAACAGATTTGTTGCAGATAGCATGAATGATATTTCAAAATCACTGTGCACCAGCCCACTGACATAAATGCCAAGATAGACATGGCCAACTCCAGATAGAATAGTCCCATTATAAAAGATGAAATGCATAAAGATGCACTTTGCGATCGCTAGCCTCAAAGGCTGCTCTGGAACTAAAGAACTTGCTCACTCATCCCAGGCAAGTGAGAGGTGCAAGCAAGCTGTTACCAGTTGGATAAACATCTAATGTTTATCCAACTATTCTCTCCACAGGGTGCTCAAATCTGATATTTGCTCTGAAATTAATTTCTTCCTTCATTGGTGTGCAGACAAGCTTTTTTTTCCTATTCTTTTTTTTATGGTCCTTACAGTACCTATGATATGGCTGCCAGCACTTCATCTCAGTGCAAACACCTGTAGGAATCAGAAACAGAGAGTGCTTAAAGGGCACCCAGGGCTGTTATCTGTAACATTGTCAGCATTTTACCTAATAATTATCATTGAGCGTATATATCTAATTGAAGCTAGAAATTAATTTGAAGTTTTCTGGAAAAAGTCATTAAGTGCTTGAAAATCCACCCTGGGGGAAAGTGTTAAGTTGGAGATATCAAGCACATATAGAATCAATGGCCCTTGCAAAGCTAATTTATAAATGTGTTGCAAATCCAGCCAAACACTTTCCCCAAGTGTCCAGAAACCACATTCCACAGATAATAAAGGAAAGGGAATAAAATGGAATGGAAGATAAAGTTCCTTTTGAGACAGTAGGCCCAAGGTCGCATCCAATCTCAACATAAAACACGTTTTTACAGCGTTCAGCCTTTTATCTCACAGAGGGCATCATTATCAGGCATAGACTGTGTGCACAAAGTGCTACTCATGGTTCTTGGTTCATGGTCACACCCCCAGTATTATCAATATAGTAGCATCCATCCAAGGTTATCAATGTATCCATCATCACCCACCGTCGGGGCTTGAGGGTATGTATTATTAGGATTCGAAAGGGTCTTGCCTTATTGTCACTGTGAGCTTGTCGGATCACTGAAGATGTAATGCATGGGAATAATGTAAAGGCGATGGGTCGTGCTCCCTGCTGCAATAGAGCACAATAGTGGCTGAGGAAAAAGCCTGATTTAAAAAAAAGAAAAGGGAAAATATATACATCACCAAGAGTGAGGGGAACTTACCCATATTCGTAATAGCAGCAGACTATTGTAATATCCCCATACTTTTTTCTTCATGCTGACACATTGTATGTCCAAAGTTGAATGCATTCTATATCCTCGCACAAGTTCTATACACCACGCAGTCAAGGTGTGACTTCAGCCAATTGACATTTTACTTCAAGTGAATCATATGTAACATTCATAACACCTTCATGAGTTCTTGAGAAGTACCATAGAATACATCATTACTATTGTCATAAGCATACTGAAATGTTATAACCAACCTGTAACTGTTTTTCATAGCTTTTCATAACATGTGCTACTGATTTTATGTCAGTAGTGTCCTAATGCTTATTCTTACCTGCCTCATACATTGCCACTTATTATAAACTGGTCATGTTTGCTTACGTTAAGGGTTATATGTTAAGGGTTATACAGAGATAATAAATGCTGATCAAGGTGTCTTAAGTGCTAAATCAAACCCATTTCAAATTAACAATCACCAGAAGAATGTTTTTTTTGGAATTGTAAGTTATACATTTTTAAAATTTTACAATTTTCTGACATCACTATGAATCCTTTTTTTTTTTTTTTTAAGTTTTTTGTCAGTGTCCTCTGGGTAGTTCCCCTCTTACAGTATAGGCTTGTGTTACATTAGTCATAACCATTATGACTGGTTTGCCTGACTAAAAGTTTATACTTACAGAAAGACTGTCCTCTTTTGAACCAGGCAGTGAAGGATTCTCTGACTAATCCACAACAGTACTTATCAGTGCTAAAACTCGAATTTAATTTCTACTGATAGAGTTTATTCAAGCTCCAAATACCAGCCTTCGTCATTTATCATCCCCAAGGCCTGAGAATGCATAATGCATGTCCTTCATCTGCAGCAGAACATACAACGATTTCTCCAAGGTAGGGTGCAGTGGTCCAAAGTGGTCAATCTGTTTGTGAATCCATGCAGTCACTCAGGTCATGCCTCAGCAGTTCACCCCACGCGCAGTGCACACGCTTGTGTGAATTTTCACTGAATTAAAAAAGACAAAATAAGTCTTTAAGTCAACAGAGATATGAATGAGCTGCCTGCAGATGGCAAAGGGAAAGTGCGTTGGAGTGGGGTGGAGAGCAGGCAATGAAGTTTTCCTGTGGGGTGACTCACACACAGCAATAACTCTCCCCTGCCACTCCTCTTCCTCCAGAGCTGGAAGGAGGAGAGCTTCTGCAGGCCACCGTTGCCGCTTGCTGAATTAATTCTGATTAGGCCGGCAGTAGCAGGGGTCACCCATGTATTACAATGAAATTAAAATGATGATGGAGACTGCTCTGAAAATTTCCAGAACAACCATTCAATTACACACCAATCACCCGATATCGCGCCCTTAATGCAGCTCATTTCCAGCTCTCAGCACTCCCATCAGGGCCCTGCTCGCTCGGCTGGCCCGCAGGGGAACATGCCGGCCGCTCCTCTCACCCCCTTCATTTTCATCACAACCTGTCTGCGCTCTCCCCGGGGAGTGAGTGAGAGGGACCTGTATTTTCAGTGACGTTCTGATTTCCAGTTTTGCCACACGGTGGGTTTTGTGTGGGTGTGTGGGTGTTTGTGATGTGTGCACGTGTGTCTGTGTGCTCATGCTGGGATGTGAGCTTCTTTCATCCTGAATGCATTGATAAATATAGCTAGGTAATATACAGTATTTGCTCTGTAATGCACCTTTGTGCACCTTTATTTTTCCATTTGCTCAATGATTCATATCTAAGGAAATCTCCATTTTGACGCATATTGGACTGTCAACTGGTCAATGGACATTTTTTTCTTTGGGCTTCAAAAGGAGGCTTTTTTGATTCCACTTGTAAACATATTTCCTGTTTATTGACATTTATTACCTTTTTAATACAATTCAGAGTCAAAAGCAGTATTGGAACACCTATCAATCCCGACCTTCAATACCCAGCTCAAACACAGTGGCTGAATTCAAAAGTACTGTCTCACTGGCTTGGCTGAATCAGAGATGGTCCCCTTTTTTTGAATTTCTTTTTTTTTTTTTTGCAAGTGTATCAGGTCAGTCTGTAATGATTGAATGTGACAGGGGTTATTGGAATGTGCAGGTTCAATTTTTCCCTTTGTTCTGGTTCAGAGCATGCCATTTAGAGGCGAAGGTGTACCCTGGGCTCAGGCCAAAAAGGACCTTGAGTGGACGAAAGAACCATGAAGCAGCGCTGAGCACTTTACTGATCCAGGTTATTGAATCCATTTCTCAGGGGCGATCCAAATCATAGGTATATTGATATTGAAAGGGGTCTTGTGACTCTGGGGCATGGGAATGGGCATTATAAAGCTCTTTTTGAAGCCACTGTCATTTATATTATATTTTCCAAACAGTTTATCAACTTTCCTTCTGTGTATGACCCACTAAGTCCCGTATTGCCAGAGTTATAACTATAACTCCAGTGTCTCTCACCCTTGCTGTCTGTCCATTACCCTGCAATGCCTTTTAACAACCTTAGTGGTCATTATTTTAGGCTGATTAACACAAAAGCAATGGGAGGCTTTGAATGAGCCATTTCCTGGGTGAATTGTTAAACTACAGTAGAGTTAACAGGCTTCAATGGGGAAATAATATTTCTAATGCCTCCATTGTATCATGGGGAGTCTCTGCAATATTCAGCAGCCCTGTAATTATCTACCTTATCTTAGCTCATTATGTTACATTACTAATTAGCAGTGTTGTTGTTTTCGTATAAGAGATTAGAGAGATTGGACTGCCTTCAAAAGTACAAAGAAGGAGATGACGGACATGTCTTTTGCCAGCAAGCGTGAAGTGCTATTTTTAATAACACATGTTCTTCTTTCATAAGCATAGGCTTATGAAAGCTTCTGCCCTTTGATTAATGAAGAATATGCTTTTAGGATTTTATCTAATACACCGATGCAGTGCATGTTTTGCAGAGTCTGTCCTTTTAGAGCTGGGACATCCCACTACAGTTCCAGTGCATAATCCATAATGACACCCCATGGAGATTGCCCTTCTCTTTGGTTTAATTGAACAGAGTTCAGTTAATCACTCACCAGTTGAGAAAATTAACCGAGATTGCCTTTGACCCGGAGGTGACTTGGAAACAAACATTGGCTGCTCTGTTCCAACCCACAGCCATGATCAGGGCCAGACAGCACAGATGGGAGGGCTTTGGAGGCAGGGGTGGGTCGCTTGTAGATGCAAGAGCCATGTGGACATCTGGTGGTTGAGAATATGTGAACCCCCAATGAATCCAACACCTCCTTTGTAGAGCTAATGATCTCCAACCCCAGCGTCTGTGGGTGGACACTCCGAGACTCTCTGTCCCGGCAAATGTCCCTGGTGTTATTCTCAGCAATCATTGTCTTGACATGGGGGTTCAGCTCCCCTGCCTACCTGTTGGATCAGACACCCTCTGTGCTAATGTGACACCTCTGAAAGTCCAAAGTTGGAAGAGTAATCTTTCCCTTCCTTTTTCAACTATATCTTCCACAGCAGCACTTTACATATGTACAATGTATGTTAAATCAAGTTAGCCTTTTTAAAAAAATATTGATAGCACTAAGAATTAAGTGATTTAAGTCAACTGTCAGTGTGTGTCTGGAACAGTGAATGTAACAGCTGAGGGTCTATACTTGTATTGAGGGACTTGCTGTAAAGAGGAAAAAAGAACTTCCATGAAATCTCTGACTTGTATTTCACCCAGGCAAATTGCTTGAGAAAAACCGCTGAGCATTTAGCAGGCTTTTAGTAAATATGTCAGCATCTGCAGTACATTGTCAAGAGACATTAAGCAATATTCCTTAACAATTTGAAGTATTACAGAACATCAACAAAACAAGAAAAGCGAGCGCTAAAAAATTAATCTTGACATTGACGATACTCGATGGTAATCAAGCAAGTCGGTTACAAGGAATTACGCCCACAGACATTTTTCTTTTTGTTGAATAAGCAAGCATTATTTGTCTTCATGAAAGTTAATTTACAGTTGGATGAAACCCATTCTTACCTTAACCCTCTAAGTACTAAGTAAATTGCTGGGAAGCACCATTTTATTTCATTAACAATGTACAATGTCTATATTGAAGAGAGAGAATGAGGGAGATAATTGGAGATCCACAGCAACATGTAACAGATTTGCTGTGAAATAATTCAGGAAATGGTGCTTGAATTATTAAATGGAAGTACAAGACGCAATGCATGATTTATAAAAATCGTATGGAATACCATAGCCATATGTTACATGAATCCTATTGAAATTGCTAATGACCTATATTCTTTCCATTCCAAATCTGTCTGGAGCTGAGTAGCACTTTGGATGTGAAAAAGGAGATGAGCATGAGATTAACTGAAATGCATACTCCCCACAGAGGGCTATAGCTAACCAAGGGGATCGGCCAGGAGACAGACCATGCACCCACATGGTTGCCCATATTGGAAAACAGCTGCTTCTCCTCTCTCTCTTTCTCCTTCTGTCACTCTCTTTCTCTGAGTGAGACATACACTATATGGACAAAAGTATTTGGCCACACCTGTTTTTCAGGGTTTGGGTTAGGCCCCTTATCTCCAGTGAAGGGCAATCTTAACGCTTCAGCATACCGAGACATTTTGGACAATGCTATGCTTCCAACTTTGTGGCAACAGTTTGGGGAAGGCAATTTTCTATTCCAACATGACTGTGCCCCAGTGCACAAAGCAAGAACTATAAAGATATGGTTTGATGAGTTGGGTGTGGAAGAACTTGACTGGCCCGCACAGAGCCCGGAGCTCAATCCCATCAAGCACCTTTGGGATGAACTGGAACGGAGATTGTGAGCCAGGCCTTCTCGTCCAACATCAGTGCCTGACCTCATAAATGCTCTACAGAATGAATGGGCACAAATTCCCACAGAAACACTCCAAAATCTTGGGGAAAGCCTTCCAAGAAGAGTGGAAGCTGTTATAGCTGCAAAAGGGGTACCAACTCCATATTAAAGTATATGTATTTGAATACAATGTCATTACAATGTAATGTTCAGGCGTCCGAATACTTTTATCCATATAGTGTAGTATGATTGCCCTAACTTGGTTTAACAAGATGTTAGCAAAAATGTCATTGTGATCTCCTCTATTTTGTCTTTTTTGTTGAACAAAAGAAGAGAATTTTAAGTTTAAATGGAGCCATGCAGTATTGCAATCTCATATTTTCTCTTTATCAATTTTTGCTCTTAAGAAACAGCTTTCTAAAATTTTGTTTTGAGCTCTAAAAACATGCTCTGTGGGCTGTCCATAATACATATTCATGCAGTTGTGTATCTAATACTTTATTGATCAAAATGCACTAAAGGAAGTGCAGTTTATATTGCTTTATGAAAGGGTCTGCAATTTCATTCTAACACCTTTTTTTTGTATGCAAGTGGAGAGGAGAAGTGTGAATTGTTACAATCACATTGTCCTCTCTTTTGTAAATTTGGAGTTCATGCCTGTTATTTTAAAGGCGGTCCATTATTTCAAAATAATAGAAAGATAAAAACTTCTGCTGTATTGCCTGAGGAAATAAACAAATAGTATTCTGTTCAGCCATTGACAAATAGACACATACTGCAGAGCAATAGTATGCACAATTAGTTCTGGAATAAAATTGTTTAGTTTAGAAAAATACACTTTTTCATGGTGTCACTCTACCACAGCTACTCTACCCACACACATCCCAGCTATACAGTACTGGACATTTCTGTAGACAGTATTCCACAATTTAAAATTGCATGCTTACTTGGAGCTTCCTCTGACTCCAACAATGTTTTAGAGAGATGATGGAAAAATGATATATAAATGATATATATACATATACAGATTTTCAAATTTCAATTGATTTCCTCACTGCTAAGTGGTGTTTCGTTTATGTTGGTCCTTTTTTCATAAACACACCTTAATTCATTCCTCCAGTTGTCTTATTTTGGCCTCAACAGCTGTTTGTAGGAGAAACAAATCAGAAATATTAATGACTAGTGTAAGATTTAACTGAGATATCAGATAATACTGGAGTGAGACAGGAGACATGGTACTGAATAGTAAACGGTGTTTCCTCTTCTTCGCCCTTGATTACAGGATGTAATGGAATGAGGGAGGGGCTTCATCACAGGTGCTGTTTGTACAGCAGTTTGTTAAGGCTCTCGCTCAGCTATCCATTGGTTAATTTCTTAAGAAGATGAATCTCAGATGTCAGCTGCAGATACCACTGGTAACTAATTAAAATCTCCAAATTTAAAAGCGTGTGCAGACACAGAGATCAGCCGCTTTATTTACGCACATTTTGCCTTTTTTTCTGTAGCACTTTTGTGTTCCACAAAGCTCTCATTTATCAGACACAGCGATTGCTGAGAGGAGCTGCAATTACCAGAGAAAGAAATGGTTTATCATGAGGCTTTTGATAAGGCTGGCAAAGAAATGTCCCCTTATATAAGGGGTTCCAGGTGGAAAAGGGATTGACTTCAGATCTTTTAAAAAATGTATCAAGTGCCCCAGATAGGAATGTTTTTCAAGATAGGGCGTGGCAACAGCTGGAGGTGCTTAAATATGCCAGTGTTTTTGACTTGCTATAAATAAACACAAGTTAATGTCATGTTTTACATTAATTCATGCTAATATCCATGCCAGTATATTTTTCATATGTGCAAAGATCTTGAAAACAGATCCATTGATAAAACATTTTTGGGAATTCAAATAATTAAAAAAAATAATAATAATAAAAAGAGTTTGTTATTTTGTTACGGGGGATGCAGTCCCAATGGTCCCCAGTTCGCTTTTGGTAAAAAAAACAAAAACAAAAAAAAAACCCATCTGACTGCTTTATCATTATCCCTTAAACATTAAAGCAGTTGCTGTTATTACTTTGGCTTACCTTCTCTTCATATCCGCGCAAGTATCTATGTGTTGCTACATTAGCTTGATATTTCTCCATCTGCAGCCGGTGAACCCCATAAACCAATGAAATACATTAGGAAATTAAATGGTCTGTCTCCAGCACATTGATGTGCACTCAGCCAATCTCTCACCAGCCTCTCTCCCTCTCCCCCTCTTTTCAAACCCTTGGTCTTTGTAACAGAGAGGGAGAATAAAAGGGAGATGGGAAGGAAAAAGGGAACACTAAAATATTTCAAGGTGTTAAATGTTTTCAAAATGCTTGGGAGACAGGGATGATGCTACTTTGTTTGAAGTAGACAGGATATTTGCTCTGCAGGCACTCGGCAGTTGCTAGCACTACAATGAAATCAGTTTCAATATTTCAGAGCGCACTTATTATTCAGCATTGATCTGTCCCCAAACTTTCAGCCACTGCTTTATATTGTTGTCTGCGCTGCAACGAGGGATTGTCATATACATTTGCACAACCAACTCTTATGTGGGACTGTTTTAACGCCTGAGAGCATTAGTGAAGTGCATCGGGGCTGAACCGAAGGGCGTTGTCATTTCTTTTGGTGGCTTGTCACTCGGTGATAGCTCCTGACTCAAGCCCGGTTGGCGCACGCTGCTCCGGCAGTCTGGGTGAAGGATGAACAGCATGTGCTTGCATAATTGTACCACACTGTGTTTTCTTCCACACTCCCACAACGCTCGTTTCAGGCAGGGAGGGACAGCGCAAACAAAGCGCACGGCGCGCGGTGTTGACGCGGCCTCTGATTTCGCCGGTCATAAAGAGGAACGATCGCATGCAGACATTTGTTTTGGTTATGTCACTTTTCGTAAGATCTCAGATGGCATTACTCACACCAACAGCTTGCCGATTGTGCGTAAGACTTGAACGGGGCCCATGAAAAAAAAAAAGAATGACAGAAAAAGACACCAGGGTGGGCTTCATTACAACGGCAGATACCGCTATCTCTAGAAAATTGGTTGCGAAATTTATCAATTTACTTGACGAGGGTTGTCAGGGGGATAATTCCGACATGATATGCTGAAGGCTCTGTATTCCTGAACACCAATGACATTTTTCTCTTGTTTATTTTCAACTTTTGCGGCCGCCCTGCCAAATTTCAATTTTATTATTTCATTTATTTATTTCATTTGTTTTTATATATATACTCCTGATATTCCTTTTTTCCTGTTTTTTTTGTTTTGTTTTTTTGAGTGGTCCATAATTCTATCAGATCATTATGTGTGGGTGATAGTGGTAATCTAGAATTACTTTAGAGGGATTATGGGAAAGCCTATTTGCTGTATACTGTAGGTAAAACGGTTGACAGCATGTTTATTTTTTATTCATACCTGGATTCAGGCTATACCGCATGCCACAAACAGAGCAGAAAAAAAACAGATCTGTTTCATGGTTCTTTACAGTGTGTCATTAATGACATTCCATTCTACCCCTCCAATATATCTGTGACATGCTTTTCTTCTTATGTTCTGAGAACTCAATTATGGTGTGAATATCCCTGCACGGTTCTGTGCTGTTGCATTTGAACCATAAAGGCCAGATTATGTTAATGAAGCAAAAAAAAAGCTAATATTAAAACGACAAGTCATGGAATCATGAAATTGTACAAGGTTTTGTTTGTCAGCCATGCACATTTCATTGCAGTATTACATTAAAAAGGATCCGCTGCTGACTGTACAGCAGTCAGAGATAACCACTGAGCAAGGCTGTGCTGAAAGAAATTACAAAAAAAAAAAAAATGGATGTTACCACTGCTTCAGCATCACGTCAACCAGTGGTTCAATGCTGTTTACATGGATGTGTGTATGCATATTTATGTACACATATGTGTGTGTGTATGTGTGTGTGTGTGTGTGTGTGTGTGTGTGTGTGTGTGCGTGTGTGTGTGTGTGTGTGTGTGTGTGTGCGCGTGTGCGCGCATGTATACATGCTTGTGCTTGTCTGTTTGTATGGTTGTGGCTCAAGACATCAGACTGTCTGTATAATTTGATCTTCATTACTGTTCAACAGCCAGACAGCCCTATGGGCACAGAGAAGATTAAAAGCTTTTTATATATAATGTATTTAATGTTTTTAATTAATTTTTATGAAGCAAGGATGAAATACCAATGCCACTCAGTGCTTACATTCATAATGTTATAAGCTCATATGATCTGTTACAATACAAAACCGATTTGAAAAACTTGGCAGAAAAAGTCTTGTTTGATTTCTTGATTTCTCACTTACACAGAGTGATGTGTACAGAAGCTACAACCTCAGGAAAGTAAAACCCAGCAGTGGAAGCAGGGCTGTGAATGCCTCTCTGGAGGCGCGAATAAGAGGCTGTATCACAGAATCCATCAGGAGTGATCATCCAGGAGAGTGCATCACCCAGACAGAAGGGCACTGAGTCTTCCTCGGAGAACATGAGATTCATTGTGTGTTCTGTCTGGAAAAGTAACCAACAGAATCAATCTGGATGCTGAAGTGTGCCTTGAAATGGAAATGTTAATGCACACCTTGCCTCGGATGGCTGTTTCAAGCCAGTAGCTGCAATAGAAAGAAGCTGAAAGGGGACAGTGCGATTATTACAAAGTCAGGAGGACTTCAGCCAGCTCAGCAGTGGGATCCTGAAGTCTTCCTTCTGCCACTGTCCTGAAATGTGAGCCACGTGTTCTTTCTTCTGGCTGTGTATGATACATGCACGATACTTAAAGACAGTCCTTTTGATTACCTTTTTCCCTAACAACCAGTTTCAACAGATGAGCATTGTCATGCAATACAACATTAAATAGATAGATTATTAAAAATCCTTTCAAAATCACTCAGAGTGTTTTCTGTGCAAACTACATCAAAGGAAAGTTGGAACAATTTATGATGGGACCTCATGAGACTTCTTCATTTCTTGCAGTTATTTTTGTCTGAATCAGAATCACAAGGTATTCAAAAGTATTGCAGACATGTATCTGGGTTTGTATTAGACTGAGTGGATCTGCTGTCATGGTCACAAGTTGAAGTCTCACATTTGAAACCTCATTTTTTTAGAGGTCTCTCAGTATTTAGCATGTGCCAATTCAAAATAGGTTCCGCCTTTCATTATAGTCAAGAACTGCTGCCCTTTCCCCACCATATAAATAATCTACATTCACCCTCCCTCCAAAAAGTTAATCCCCCCCCCCCCCCCCCCCCCCCCCCCCTTTGGAATTACTTCACTGAGAACCCTTTGAAATATTGTTGTGCCATAACAATAACAGCCACCCAGAGCGGCTTAATGAAATATTTATTAGGGATTTGAGGACTGAGGCTATTTTAATTACCATTTGCTAAAGAGGCATCTCTGCAGATTTATTGGGGACTTCGCTCTTGCCAGTCAGCATTTGCCTGGTGTCATTCTGTCATGCGTGGGGTCGTGCGTGAGCCCGGGTGATGCCATTCACAGCAGCTGCCGTGTGGAACTCACTATCCGTCCAGCAGAATTGGGGGGGCTCTGTTGGTTCCCCCTTCCTGCCACTCCCCACCATCCGAGCCGTGAGCTCACATTCATATCTGATACAGTCCAATGGCGGATGCATGACTCGCACCATGTGAAGATTTGCCAAGCTCCCAAAAGCACCGGGATGATTTAAAATACAAAAACCAATTTCACGCTCAACAGTCTATCATTATAACTGCCAACCAGGTTGTCGTTATCACTCTGATATGGATTATTAGCTGAGGATTTTTTATCCAAATGAACGACTGAGCGTAAACATACAAACCGGCACATATGTGGCCTCACACAATGTATTTACCTAGGCCTTTATATCACTTCAGGTCCAATCGCATGCGATGTAGTGGGCTACATTAAACCCAATCACACTTACTCAAGGCATATTTATCAAATAGCATTGATGGCCAGGTCCAGTTCATAAAACTCATTTGAGCCTTTGACACTCACATGACTAAGTATCTAATGGGATGAACTGCATTAAGGGAAGATAAATCCGGTGTCAGAAGGATTAAGGCCGTTTTAACAGCAGTGTGAAGTTAGTCACATTTGCAAATGCTTAACCCAAGGATTCAGAGTCAACACTGATATACTGCGTCTATAGGGCTGGCAATATTCGGCTTCTATTTTGGGCTCAGATTGGGGGCGTTTTTTCTGTGCTTGTTATCCTTTTAGAATAAATTGGTTGCTGTCCATATTTGAAATTAAATTTAGCTAATGCGTCAACATATTGGCACCATCGGTTTCCAGCATGGGCAGATCACACAGGTGAACAAATTCACTGATTTGCAATGATTCATTATTTTAATAGTTTACATTTTTTCAGCTTGCTTGCTTGTTTATTTTGTTTTTTTTTTTTGTTTTTTTTTTCCTGCTTTCCTAAATAGCACTGGTTAATTCATGATTGCATGTGACCTAGTTATGCCTTGTCACTGCTTATTGAAACCTCTGGTGCATATGCACTTCAGCTAAGTGAAGTGAAGACCAGACAATATAAGTCAATGAGCAGAATTTCTGTATTAGCCAAAAAGGAAAAAAAAAAATTATACAATGACTAGTAAATAGAAACTGCATTAAAGGCAGAAAGAGGCCTGGAAAAGGGGGAAAAAAGTTTAAATCACTTTATTGGCAATATCCAAAATTAAGTCCACCATGGACTACATGGTCTACTATCAGTTCCACTGCTCCTTCTTATTTCTTCTTCTCTGAATAGGAATTCCACATGTCCCATGCTATCCTTACACTCCAGAATTGTGGGCATAGACACTGATTTCTGCATGTCAATGGTGAAAGTCCATATACTATTTTCATTAACCTGCAGACAACAGCGACAGTCAGCAGTAACCAAACCCTTTAAAGGGAAAACTCCCACGTGTCCCAGGCGGAGCTAAGCTTATCATCTGTTCCAGGGCTACAGGGCCCTCATTTGATTAGGTGGTTTATCTCGGACCACTAAAGAGGGAGAAGGCCTTTGCGATCATTAGCGCGCCACTCAGCACCCATGGGCCTGTTGTGGACAAGGATGATAAGAGCGGACCATCCGCATGCCCCACCGTATTTTCCCGGGCCTCGCAGAGCACTGAATTACCCAACTGACAGCAAGAAGCTCAGGCCGGGGGGGCCCGTGGATGTTGTTAACATGCCGGAGTGGGGCTCATTCTTTCCCCTGCCTGCCTGAGCCTCACTGGCATGCCACAGCTGTCCGTCCCATAATGACTCTCAGAAAGAAATCATTTCAGTGCGGCTTGACCCCGGCGCAGAGGGAAATGATTTGAGTGAACGCTTTGATAAGCAATCCCAACCTAATAGCTTAGAAAATAGAATTAATTGCAGAGCACAATGACGTGAGTGTCGATCGCCCGTTCTCTGGGGTGCACACTCGGTTGCGTTTGGGGAAGGATCTTTTATTGCTTTATAAGTTTCCTTTAGAGACGTAGAGAGAAAGGTACCCCCCCCCACCCCCACTTAAAATCTGGTTGTAGATACCTACTTATGCGCTCATGTTGATATTAAATTTGAACACTTGGCACATCTCTGTTGCACATGGCAAAACACTTATCTAATGTGGGCATTGGGCTTCTAGTGGTATCATGAAAATTTAAACCCAACATAGCGACCTTATACAACTTGTTTTGAACACCATTTTCTGCGTTGCAGGACCACAGGCCTGTCAGTATTATGGACTAACTGCAGCCACACAAACAACAAGGAATGTTTAAATATTCAGGTGCTGAATGAGTAGGTTTGTCTCAAAGCAACCCTAAACGGAAAAGTAACTACACAGGCCATCTCCCTGGGGGAGAGTGTTATGTATATGCACTAAGTGTGAACTGAATGTTAATGCAGACATGGAAAACCTGCTTTTCATCAACCAGATGGGCTCACTGTTTCTAAGTAAACCTTCATTAATACATAATTAGATGAATGGGAGACGGGACTCACAGTGCTGCAGTCCAGAGATATGTGCTGGGGAAGAGAGGCAAAAATGTGGAGAAAATCAGATTTTCAGGGCAATCTTTCAAGATTTGCATTCTAATTCTATTCCTTCATGCACCCTACAGGCTTACTAAGAAAAGCATCCTTCGGTCCAGTTTTCAGATGCTTTTAGTGGGGTTGTGTTGTTACGCTTTGTGTTCATTACTACGGATTTAAATTACTTGTTTGTTTTGTAGATGGCCTTAACCATGGTGATTTAGAATGTTTAGAATGTTGCGTGTCACTCATTCTGTAGTAACCCATTTGTAGAGCTGGATTTGTGTGAGTGCGATTGGGGTGAAGTATCTTGCCATGGGCGGATAATAGTTATTGCGCTTGCGTCATCCTGCAGCATTTGTATTTTACACAAGCCGTTTGATTTTTGTGTGGGCTTACAAGTGTCAGTTGCTGTGAGCAACACCTGCAAAATTGTGAATAGTGTCACGTTAATACTGTTATTAAATCGCTCATTTTAAAGTGGACGTACAGACACTATCTAACCAATGCAGTTATCCTAAAAACAAGAACTGAGACAGAGAAGCAGAATGAAAAATTCTACATCTGGCTTGGCAAATTGTAGGCACTCTAATGTATTGATTGTCATCAGTTTTTTTTTTTCTTTACTGGGAGGCAGTTGTCATTCAGCCCAAAAGAGGCACAGTCTCTGTGGGCAAATCCCTGTCTGCAAATAGTCACTTAAAGATATTACTTGAAATTGAAAAGAAGCAACCTGCAAAACTAGCATTTAACTTTTCCGCGGCATCCTCGGTCCCAGATTAATTTTAACTCCGGTACATTTCTCTGTTGGTTTGCGAGCGTCTGCTGCTCTAGTTAACATGAATAAGTAATAACGGCAGGAGGAGAAATGTGGGGAGATCAGTCTGCCGTATTGTCACTGATGGTGAGAGTAGCTGTCCCGGAGACACCTTCGCTTGCCGTCTTCGCCGGGAATGAATGGCTGTCCACGAAGAAGCCTTCAGGCTGGGTCCTGCTGGGAAGCAGGAGAGGAGGAGAAGGGCCTGGAGCAAAGTCCTGCATCCACAGCATTCAGCGCTTAATGCACGGTGCTGGCCGCTGCCCAGGCCACTGAACACTAGCCTATGAGTGACGTCTTTAAAAGCCCTGGCTCTATAACAGCCAGCTCACTCCCAATATTCCTGATTAAACCTGGATGGACACTCCTGCCGCTGAGCCAAAAAGCCTTTTATTTTTTAAATATTCATCACTCAGACAAAAATTTAATCCTATTTTCGGGGATGGAGAAAGGGGAAGGTGGGGGGGGGGGGGGCACTGCAGGGGCACGGGTGTTTAAACAGAGTGCCCCGAAGGAGGAGGTAGTCACAGAACAACAACAAAAAAAGCAACCAAAAAACAAAAGAAACAGACAAGTTCTTGCTGTTGTTGCTGCTGGTGATTGTTTGTCTTGCCCAGATCACCCCAGGGTCATCAAGGTGCTTAGAGTTTCTTTCTGTTTTATTTTGAGCGGTGTAGGCATGCATGTGGGGTGCAATGCAACTTAAGGCTCTTATTTTCCCAAACAGAGTTAGCTTCAATCCCATTGAAATCAAGGGAAAATTGATTGCTCAATTTTACTTAGAACGGGTGTGTGACAGATCCATTATCACGGGCAATGGGACTGACAAGGTAACACAATTAGGTCTTGTATCCAGATGGGGTCGATGGCAATGAGTTTAAAGGCACCAGTCTCCGGTCGCTGGCTAAGCAGTGGGTGCCACAGCTCCCATAATTGTGCTTTCTCAAAACAGAGCTGGCAAAAAAAAAAACTCTTAATGTTGCACATTGGAAAGCGCCACCATCATTATAAACCCATCCTTGTGTACACAATGGGAAGGGAGGGCTTGCCGCAGCGCTTGCCAAGGCGGGTCTGTCGGAAGTTCCTCCAGCCTCAGAGTTGAGCTGGGAAAACCCAGGTCGCTGCAAAAGCCAAAATACAATCACGCCAGCCATGCATAATGGCATCTGCATCAATTAAAAAATTAACAGGAGAGCACACATGATTTAAAATGCTGATTTAAGCTGCTCCCCCCTCCCCACACTTCCTTCATGCTGCCACAGACATGTGCAAGAGAGCTGTTTTTTTTTTCTTTTCAACACAACCGAGGGATAAGCTCATTTCCATGCAGCTATAATGCACTCACCATTTTCCCCCTATTTCCCTAATTAGGCAAACATACCCTTAAACTAGCCGTTTGTTCCACTGGCAATTTACGATGTGGCTTCCTTGATGCGGACCCCCTACTAAATGCATTTGCATTGTCTGTTTCCGCGCAATAACCGAAGACTAAACTGAATACTAAACACTTGGAAAAGAAAAAAAGAAAAAAAAAAAAAAAACAGACCAAGCAAAACAGCCACAGAAGCACAATGCATGAATAAACATACAAATTGGACCTCGCATAAAATATGTATTGAAGATCTCAGGCTGATTATTCAAATGCCACATCTTTGATTCCATCATTGTGCTTTTGAAGGCACTCCTCTGTGCTTCATCAGACAGGCGATCTCCGCGCGCGGGGCTCCCAGCAGGTCTGTAATTTAGTGCGGCGGAGGCAATCTTATTGGAATCCAATGGAATCCTTGGAGCGATCTGCTTTCGCAGTCAATGCTCAGACATACCGATTTATTACGGTCCATAATTTCTAAAGAATGGGTTTCAAGAGCCAGCTGTGAAGGGGGCTTCAATAATCAATGGAAGGAGAGAGTGATTCAGGCCATCCAGTCCTTTTCGGCCAGTGCTGGACACTCCTCAATCTTACGTAATTGCCCTCAGGAACCTACTGCCTTGGAAATGGTAGAATTCCAATCTAATAGCAATTCAGAGGCTGAAATGGGACTTCCACTGCATAGTCTGCTCCTGTAATAAATTCAAAATGGTTGATATTCTGGCTGTTTCATGAGTATATGAGTACAGCTTTGAAAGAACCTGGGACAGTTGATATTTACATACAGTGCACACACACACACACACACACACACTCACAGATGAATGCATACACGCAAACATTTGTGTACATGCATACCCGCATGCACACACACATGCAAGCAGACACATGCACATATTTATATAAATGTCAACCATTCCAAGTTCTCTATGCTGGATGTTCTTTCAGTTCTGTGACTTAATTCAACTAATTTATGTCACCCAAGCAAAGACATTAGCCATCATCATTGAGACAACACCAGTCGTGCACGTGTGCATATGTTTACTTGTGTGGGCACACACACATGTAGATTTATGATCACACACTGCAAAGAAATCTGCTGAAATGGTCAGAAGTCAATATCACTTAATTAATTCAAAGCGCTGGAGCACGAAATAGGGAGAACCCGTGGAATTCGCAAAGTGCCTGTAATGTAATAAGCAGTTTCCGCCTAATGGAGTCAGGGCTCCATTTAAAAGAAAAAAAAAGCTATGGTATCCATGCACATTCGCTTAAGTGTTTCCACTTGCATAAAAATGAGTTCTGTGGATCGGGTGGCTCACCATCGCTGATGCTAGCTTGTTCAGATAACCTTTTTTGCTCCTACAGATCCTGTATGTCTTTTCCACAAACATTGCTCTATGTGTGTGTGTGTGTGTGTGTGTGTGTGTGTGTGCGTGCGCGTGCATGCTCATGTCAATTTGCATGTCTATTTGTGCATTATTGGGAATGTGTGTGTGTGTGTGTGTGTGTGTGTGTGTTATGAATGCAATTTTGAAATGGTTGTTTTGACAGGGAATTGTCTTTTCAAGAGGGAATAATTTATTAGCATAATCAGTTGGACATATTTTGCTTATCGTTGTCAGATTAGTAAATGTGTCTGAACCTCAAACCACATTTGCATTTTGTCGCCCTTCACTTTCATGGGCTCGTAGTAATATTCATATTCTGCAGCCCGCTGCAGCAAGGTTGCCTCAGTGCTGTCAGGAAGAGACAGCAGTTTAAGTCCTTATCCCCCACCTCTAAATGAACATCTTCCCTCAGTCCAAAAAGAGTAGAAAACCCATCTTTCCATCTCCTAATTCCAAATCCCCCTTGACGGAGAAAGAAGTTTTATTATCTCTCAATCTCATTATCGCTGCAGTAAGCCATGTTTTCTCCCCGGCACTTTAGCAAAGCACTCTTGAAGATCTAATTTTAGTTTCAGATGAAAAATAATCATTTTGGTCCTCCTTGTTGTCTTGATGATGCTATTGTAGCGGTGGCAGATTGTTTTTGTTTACCGAGGGGATTTTGCCTCTCTCATCGTTCCTACATCATTGCAATGATGGTCATATTCACATTTGTTTTCTGCTTGGTTAATTTAGCACAATTTAAGATGTTGAATCTGCATGTAACAATGAATACAAATCCCATTAAAAAAAAAGAATGACAGAATGAATTATTATTATGATTATTATTATTATTATTATTATTATTATTATGTTACAGATGGCCTTTTCCAGGGCAACCGAAGGAGCATTATAAGAAAGAAGAGAAAAAAAAAATGCCATTTTATTAAAAAGAGACCCATTTTCGTGTACTAGATCGTTTTATTACCTTTGCCTCTCAGAGCGCACCTGTTACAGCATATATGGAACGTAAATGAAGTGAGAGGGTGCAGTGTGAATGTAACTTATTGTCACAGTGAGCCTGCAGAGCACAGTGTGACGGACAAGCCACTGTCATCTGGTAAAAGCTGTTATTTCATTCGGTTCACTGCACACATGAAGATGTGCTCTAATCCAGTTTATAACACTCTCCTTGGCAGGTTTATAAGGAGAGACCCAGGTAGAGAATATGGGAAATCAAATAGTTATACCATGTTGATGAATTATTAAATGCAGTAATCCTTCAAATTTCTCATTCTTTTTGGCTCCTATTTTGCAGGCCTAGAAGCAGAAGTGCTTTCTATTCACTGACAGACTGAGAAGCTCCCACCAAAGTAATGACAATACATGTACCTTTATTTTACCACCAGACAGCAAAGACTCCCAAACAAAGGGATCCACAAAACAGTGTCAGTTCAAAATTTGCATTTATACATATGCATGTCTGTAGATATTTACTGAAGGTTTTCAGGTTTTCCTTGAAGGCAAAACAGGGTTCAAAACCAGCATGACCGGTTCAGATCAATTTTGGTTAATTTTGATTTTTCTTGTCTGACCTCTGTTCCACACTGCTTGTAGCTGGTCTGTTCACAAGGCTTTCATAATAGTCTCGCTTGTTTACTAAATATAGACCACAGACTGTAACCCAAATTCTTTTTCTCTCTGTCTACCCCTTTCATCCCCCTCCCTCTCACTTCCACAGATTCCACACCAGGTGAGTGCACTGACGTTCTACAGGTACGAGCAGCCCATAGTGGACTACTGCCAGGCTCACCAGCCTCTCCACCTCAACATGGGCTTCGAGGGCGCCCCCCAGGGACTGGAGGACCTGGGACCACGAGAGCGCGGCACCATACAGACTATTGCCCTTCCCTCTGTGCCTGCAGCCTCTCTCACAGACCCTCGGACCCCCCCGCAGTGAGATCTGCTGGGGGAGGGGTCCACTGCCCTGTTTCCACCCACTGACTGGGATTGCAACCCACTTTTAGATGTTGACCAGGCGGGTGTGGCCTTGGAGGAGTGGAGGTCATTGCAGGAGGTGTAGGGGCCTTATTGGCAGAATCAGCTGCAAGTTTCCTTTGAGCACGCTGGCTGTATTGGGTAGTTCTGAACAGGGTGAACCTAGTACAGGTTATCACTGCAGTGGTGGCGAGCAATGAAGCAATGAATAAACTTAAGGGTCACGCCTGGGTGTGGTAAGAAGCAGTAACTCCCATCCAAAATCTTACGACCTTTCTGTGACTTCTTCATTTTAGAAAGACGTGTCATTTCTTTTTTTTAACAATTGGTGGTGAAATCATCTCCAGCTGCCTGAAATTTTAAAAAAATATTTAAATCTAATTCAATTAAACATTATTGCACTTATTGCCTCAACTATATACAGCTCCATATTTGAGGAATTAGTGCTGGCACTTTCCCAGTGCTGTGCAAGTAATTAAATGGAATCTGCAATAAACAGAATCTAGAAAACAGTGAGACGAGGAAAAGAATTGCAGAACAAATTAAAGTTAAACAGAGCTCAAAGGTTTCTTGCTGTTGTTTCTAATAAGGTTTCGGTTGGTGGTCGTACATGCAGTGAAGTGTTTGTCATTATTAGATTATGAGGGGTGAGCTGTCCAGATTAAATTATTCAAGGTGGCGTGCAAAAATGTAATGTGTCTATTTGAATATGGAAAATGTACAGACCATTTTTCACAGTGTTTTGTTGAAGTGCAGTTTTGTCTTACCAAAGACAAGTACCATTTAAATGTACAAACTATTTTATTTGTATGTCTCCTTTTTTGTTTAGATTGTGTATGTCATATTTTTCAATATCTGAGAATACTCCGCTCTGTATGACTCAATAGTTGAGCTGACACCTTGATATAATTTTTGGCAAGCAATGGACTGGTCAATCCTTTCTTAGCACTTAAATACAATTTGTGAGGTAACCAGCTTTATAGCTGACTGAATTCAATCATAAACATTCTAATGCTCAACCTTGTGGGCTCCTTCAGCTGCAAGACCCTTGAAAGGGTTAAAGCCTCACTGATGCAATTTACTCGTGATTGCTCACTCCTAATAATCTACCAGTTTAAATATCTGAGAAAAATATAATCTGCCTGACTCCCAGAGATCCCAACACTTGTGCAAAGGGCAAAAATTGGCGATTCAAATATTTTGTGAGTTTGGAGCATTCATTTTCACATCTCCCTTAATTGACATACCGAGATGCTTTCTTACGTATTTCCCCGTTGCCCAAGTCTTTCTATGGTGGAAAGATGCCTGTAAAATCTGCAGTGAACTTGTATTCCCTTGTAGACTGGAGAGGTCTGTGTGCAACATGGTGAGTTATATGACGAATGAACACTGAAGGTCACCTGCAGCAAGCTGTCCAACAGTATTGACTGTTCTCCGTGCTGTCTGTCACTTGTGGATTTATTGTCAAAGCTCCTTTCCCCAATAACCAATATGTCCGGCTCCACAACGTGCATTTGGCGGTGGAGGACGCAGGACAGGAAGTAAGGAGGGACATGGGGAGCACATTCGGTGTTTACTGTGTGACCCTACAAAAAAACGGACCCTCTTCGGGAAGCGTTTCACATTCCTTGAGAAAGTCAGACTTTTGAAGACCGAAGGAATGTCAACACAAACTAATACGAAACCAATATCGAATCCAACTGGACATGTGAATCTTGTAAATACAGAATAATAAAGTAAAAAAAAATATGATGTCTTTGCTTCTTCAGAAACACAACCTTGTGACCAAGAAGATGAGCCTTATCTTAAATCCAGGTGAGCCAGGATAGAGAGCGGTGTGTATTGTCAGAAAGGATGTACGGTATGATTTGCAATATTTTGCAATATTAGCTGGCTGGTTTAATGATGAATACATTTTTTTTTCATCTTTACTCCATGTTTCATTATTTCTGTTAGTCAAAGCATACTGTTGACAACTTGGCAGCCTGGAGGTTGTAGATCAAACTCAAACTCAAACCAAAAAAATTCTACCCATTCTTCAGAAAAATCACTCTGATCATGTGGGTTGTAAAAATATTTTGGAAATACATTTGCTCCATCCATTTCAATACCAATGTTGTTGTGGAACATCATGAAAGTTCTGGAAATGTTTAGAATGTTTTTTGATCATGTCTATGATAGCAAGAGCAATTAGCATTTCAAAAAACTGTGTGGGCATTAAGGATTTTGTCTCAACATTTGCTGTATTTTTTAGAATTGTCTTCAAAGGGGTCTGAATGTATGAAAACTGCTTTTGGGAAAGAAAATACAAGAAACAAAAGAAGACTGTTATTGACATGGCAATATTCTGTGGCATATGAATTTAGGACTGACTGAACAAATCAATGTCTCACATATTTTGGTGGAAAACGTATAGGGCTAACCAAGCATAAGGTCCATCTCAGTTAACTGTAAAATGCTCTGCACACTAAGTAGACATGTGCTCTTCTTTGTATGGAAATTAAACTCAGTATGATCTTAATGAATTTGCATAACCAATAATGAGAGAAACTAAATCAACAGCTGTTTCATAGGAACTGTTCATTGCATCCCTGACAGGCAGTTCCATGTTGAGTTGGTGTTTATTGCAGTCATCTCCATACACAGTCATGGGGTTCGTCCATCAACACATTCCCCATCTTTGGGAGTCATTTTGCAGCCTCATATCGAACTTAACAGCATGCATTTTGTTTACTCATAAGATTTACTTAGGCTTGGTGGAGTGATGCCACCGTTCTCCAACTCTGAGTAAAGCTGCCCATACTGTTTTGCTTATTGTAAATTTAAATCAATATAAGTATGCAAGAACAGTAAAACTCTGCCATCAATCAATGTGCATATGTAGAACAAAGGGGAATAAGAGCAGATCAATTTCCTTTAAAGGAAATCATCTAAATTCTTCTTAATTAGCTATTTGGATATTTTTCAAATATACATCAGAGGCTGTAAAAGAAAGAGTGCAGGAAAAAAGAGAACGATAACTTCTGTTGCTGTGAAGTGAAAGCCTTATTGATCATTTAAGACCATTTATGACCGTTTATGATTAGTTTATTCATTATGATCGGCATTCGCGCCAGAAGGAAAATGTACATGATGCCCATTTTTGTCATTCAGTTCAATTCAAAGAACGTATATTCATGTAGATACTTTGCAAGTATACAAAGAACAATGTGAAGTGTATGGCGGTACCGCTAATGTGTATGAATTTACACATACCATATCAGTAAACTTAGCATACACCTTATATTCTACCCTGACACAGCCTTTTAATGTGTTACATTGATTTCATACCAATGCTTACTTACTCAGCAGTTATACAATACTTATGTGATTATAACTGCATAAGGATTATATACAAGTTGCCACTATGGTCTGTAATGTTTGTTTTGCTCTTTTCTTACTGTTGTTCAGCATATAACCCATTGTTGTCAAACTGTATGTGACTTGAAAAAGTCAGAAACAATATAAAGCATAAACCAACATACACAGCAAACAACCATCGTTCATATCCAACTAACAGTGGATGCATTTACACAGCTGGCTCATAAAGTCCCATCCAGTACACTGGTGAAATGACATTTCACAGTATTCAAATGATTATATAATCTGAAAAGCTGTGTGCATTACAAAGTGAAGGACATTATATTTGTGGTTCTGTCTGATTATTTGATGTTCTCCTCTGTTATTCTGTTATTTCCCCTTTTGAAAGCTTCCTAGAGAAGCTTGCTGAATGAAACAACCAACTGAACAGCTATAAGGCCACTTTCAATGTGCATATTGCATTGTATCTTCCACACACTTGCATTGATGTGTAGGATTTGACAAAGAACTTTCAGTCTTTCCCAAAAAACAAGCATCTATTTCCTATTCTTTGCACACCTAGTGTTTCCCAAGTTCTCTTGAACTGTTAAAAACCACTATCAGCAAGGGGCCAGTTTAAGAAATACCCCCTCCCTTAAGCTGTGGTGAAAGACCGTCTCCAAAGCTACCAGAATCCCTCTCTCCCTTATCTTTGTTCCAAACAATGCAAGGATAACAGGATTTTCCAAGCTCTGCAAGAGGGGTACCTCGATAGTTTTCCATTTCCTGTTTTATTTTTGTTTCATTTTTTTCCTTCTTTTTTTTCACAGTGAGTTTGGTTGTTTTTTTTTTTCGTTTTTTTTTTTTTTTTTGAAGTGTGCAAAAACTGACTGTATCACCTGCAGCAAGAGTTGGCTTGTGTATTTTTCCCTAGCCTTTGTGGAGGGCAACGTATCTAGCGTCAAGGGTCTCAACTTGCACTTGGAAAACAGAAAACAGAGTTTGATCATGTTACTTCAGAGCTGTCGTTGTGAGCCAGCCAACCCAGATGTGCTATGTGCTAAAGCTTTGGTTTTTTTTTTTTGGTTTGGATTTGAATCCTGCTGGGAGCTCACGTTTTGCCAGAAAGAATGAGACCAACGGTCTTGGGCATTGCAATGAAGCGTACTTTTCCTTCTGTTATCTTTATTCATAGAAACAGCAAAATGCAGATCCCCAGAGAGAGACAGAGAAAGAGAGGGAGAGACAGAGAAGGAGGCAGGATCAGCATGAGAGAAAGAGAGAGGGAGAGAGAGCTGAGGATATCAGCTAGGGACCTGGACACTAGGGACCCAGAGACCAGACATTAAGCCATAGCTTCTTATCAAGCGTGGCTCAGGGGGAATGGATATCTTGTTTAAATTTCACTTGTCAGTCATGGAATTGGAGTTTGTCATGCACTGGCTGGGATGCATCTCTATGAGGTGATGCATATGGAGGCCCTGCAAAGCAGCACAGGGGCTTCATCTCATTATTGATGAGATCTGGACCATGTACATCATTGGGAAATGAATTTTTGGCCAAAATCCAGCCAGAAAAGGTTTCTCTTCCACATGCACTTGTCTGACTTTGCAAAAACATTTTGACCATTTGATATCCCGTCCAGTTGATTCACTATAAGTCAGTCGAAAGGGGACTTGCAGAATTGTGGGTATATTAAATCAGTTAAGGGTTTTTTTTTTTGGTTTGTTTTGTTTTTTCACTTCCGTCACAGTACTGACACTTGGTCATGCACATGCACACATACCCATCAGTAATATTGGGTTTTTGAGTAAGGCAGCTTCAGGTACCAAAACATGACGCTTGTGTTGTTTTTTTTTTTTATTTTGATTTGATTTGGTTTGGTTTGTTTACTTATTTGTTTAGTTTCTCCTTTTTGCACGGGGGATCTTTCAGCAGCTTTGTCATTGTATGGTGTTCCTGCTGGGTCAAACATCTGGTGTAACAACCATGTTGCATTGTTTTGTGTGGATATGGCCTACTGTTTCCTGCAGAGGACTTGCAATTTGCAGCCTCTCTCAGCAGCCCCCCCCCCCCCCCCCCCCCTATCTGGTTCTTACAAGATAAATCAAAATGGCTCCCTGTGTACTGTACTGGAAAGAGGGGACAAAGGAAATATACTTTTTCTTTTTAGAAGACAGATTTGTATTTCTAGCTTATTACATGTTACTGTGTCCCTGTACCGCAAATCCAGTAATGTGGCATTTGCACTGTAGAGCTCTTTGTGTTTTCCCAGCATATCCAGGAGACGTAAATAGCTTGTACCGCCCAGGGGTTACTTACCAAAATAAAACTTCTTTTACTACCCATTATTCCTATGAGTCCTGTTATTAGGGTGACCTTTTTTCTTTCAGTTAATGTTCTCCTCGGAACAAAAATCAGATCAATGTTTCTCAGCATGTCTAAGCATCTTTAACGTTATAGTTCCCATTATAGTACATGTTAGTAAATGTGCTGTAAGGATGGCTTTTTCGTGATTTCCCATGGAATCATCTCTACAGTCACTAAGCATGGAGCAATTACAGAGTACAGACGTCACTATAAATTATGGCTGAGAGGACACTTTTTTGTTCATAAATGCTACTCTCCTTCTAATGCATCGCTTGTCTAAATTTATAGATGAAACATGTAATAGTCAGCCATTCTGTCATAAAATTGAAATGTGTCATTCTTTTATATTAAATTCTATCTCATTCTATTCCATGCATAAAAATATAGTATGTGAATACAGAGCATACAGTATACTGTATCATCTCGAAATTTAAATAATCCTATGAAATACATTTTCTGCATATTTTGTTTATGTGATTATCTGGAAATCCAAGGTATTCTGGTTCATGAAAAATGCATAGCGAAAATGTATAACTTCTGCTGAGGCTGTCTGTTCAGACGGTCACTCATGTTTGTTTCATCTCTTAGCCCAGCGCGCTGAGATATGAAATCCACAGGCACATTTAAAAACACCCGCATAGCTGTTGCAAGCTCTTTGAGTTTGGCCTCATTTCCCCCCACGTCATTATCTAACACTGAGACCTACTGGCACAGGCCATGAGAGGGCACTCGAACAGCCACAGGGACAGGGGACGTACAGTTATCTATTGGCCTTTATAAAACCCAGGCTTACACTTTGCCTTTTTTTTTTTAAATCCCACCACTGTTCCCTCAGCTGACAAATGATATCTTGCTTTTATGACACATTCCCATGTCTGTCTATGTAGACACTGATTGTGTTTAAATCGGTATCTTTGCTCATGTGGTGCTCAGCCTGATCAAAATACACTGAAGGACATGTAATTTACATTCCAATACTTTTTTTCAAGTTGGGAGCTTTTGAGCCGTCTCTGTTTCACTTCCTCTGATGTCAATTAGTGTTATCTTTTGTCGTCTGTGATTCAGTGATACACTTTACATATGTGAGAAATCAGAAAACACAGATAACACAGATTTGACAGCAGTCAAACAACTGCATGGTTACAATTTTAATTTTGGATTTTTGTATACATTCTATGATTTCACCCTACTTTTCACCCCAATCATTGCCTTGAAACTGAGATTTATCACTGTAAATATATTTTAAAAATGAGGTAGGCAGTATAATCATGCCCTAGATGTTTGTCACAGAGGTGAAATGCATCCAGCCAGTTCAATTTACTCCTCATGAAATCAACTGTTTTTTACTTTTTTATTTTCAATTCATTTTGGGCATAAGAGGTGTGATTAAGCGGGATGTAAATACTCTCAGACTAACCGTTGCATAGTTTGTTGGCTTTTTGTTTTCTTTTTTTATTTTTTTCTATTCAGCCTGAAAGTGGTTTCCTTGCGACCTGGTGCAATGCGAAACTTGGCTCTTCTCTAAGTATATTATTGTCAGAGATGTTTTGTAAAAATTTTGATGATGAAATTAAAAAATAAAGAAATTTAAAGATCACATACATAGTGTGCAGTTCTTTTTTTCTTTCTCTTTAACCACAGATAAAATGTTAATCAGGAATATGATATAATAGTTTGATTTCAAAAGAATGAGTCTATTGGAATCATTCATCTCAGGTCTCTTAAAATTATGTCATTAAACTGCCATTAAAGATAACAATTACAAATGGACAGCTAATAATTCTGTTATTATTATATGAAATAAAAAGTCCTGTCACTAGTGTATCAGATTCAGATGGCACTGTATAAGCCTACAAAAATGCACAAGACCAAGACCAGAGCTCCACAACTTCACCCTGGTAGGCCTTTTTGTTCAGATTTTCCCCTCTGTTGAGCTATTCTGTTGGAGTCTCTGGTCCCACCATTTAATACTACTTTGCGTCTTTCCAACTCACAGGTCACAATAGCCATCGGTCTAAGGTTTGGATTCCACTGGGGACCGTAAGCCTTCAGGAAGCGTTAGTAGACGGTAAAACTCCAAATAAAGAAAACCTTTGGCACTGAGTGATATCACCACATATAAACACACAGTGGTTCACTGACCTTGCAAACATCTCTCATAGATTTACAGTCTATTACTGAATTTTTTGCTCCTTTTTAAAATGAGTTTTCTGTGTCCTTCATCATTTCAATGAACCTATGTAAGAACCACTTATTCAAATTATTGACAGCATTAAGTGAATTTTTCTGGTAAAGATTATGAATGCACTGCCATTGGAAAGACAATGGTGCAGTTTGTATTTAGTAACATATTAGGAATCTCCTTACTGTTAAATTGTAGTATCCAGTTATTATCATATTTATATATGATATATCCAAATGGTTCAATCATCTTTTCAAAATGGCCAGCTGTACAGAATCAAATTTCTGGTACAGCGATAATGGTGATGATGAAGTTACACT
Source organism: Megalops cyprinoides (assembly GCF_013368585.1). Lineage (NCBI taxonomy): Eukaryota > Metazoa > Chordata > Actinopteri > Elopiformes > Megalopidae > Megalops > Megalops cyprinoides. The sequence goes on from NC_050586.1 coordinate 10,604,877, forward strand.
GAATGAATGTTTATTTTTGAATACTTCCTCTCTTCATGTAAAACACCATGAAAGGGCATATCTGTCAGTCACTCTGGTGCGCTGTGCCCTCAAGATATTCAGTGGAACATCTGTCACGAAATTACTACACACCTAAAACAGAACCCAAGTGCATCCATTAAGTCTTACTTAGTCTATGCCATATCCCAAGTGCAACACAGTCACGCAAAAGGCCAAAGCAGACAACTATTGCCAAGAATCATGTCTGTGCCAGACTGGAATCCTCTCTCATGCTCAACCATTCATTGTATAGATTCCAGATCTGTTCATGGCCAAGATTAAACCAGCATGTTGTGTTTTAGTACTCGCTGCCAATTCAAATGTCCATAGCCGACGCAGCTACAAAAACTGTCTCACTGGTTACCTGCAAAGAGTAGACAGGGCAGAATAGAGTGTAGCTGGGGTCGCCACGTGTTCCTCCTCCCCTCTGTCTCTCCTCTGTCCCTGCGCACCTGGCCGTGTCATTGTGGAGGACTCTAGGCAGGGTGGCTGAGAGAGTGTGCCTGATTTCCCCAGGGAGCCGGGGCAGAGTGGTGCCAACGCTCTCCGATTACCTTGCTGGTGCAGACTGAAGAGACCAAGAATGGCACCAGTCCTGCTCCCAGGTTATTTTTAAACCCGTATGACTCTTCAACAGGAGGTGTCCTCCTTCAAAAGCGCCTCAAGGTCGGCGCAAAGGTTTGTTTTCAAGTTCAAGGTTTCATCTTAAAGATTTTTTTCTTTTTTTTTGGTCGTACCAGCGTTAAAGTGTCTTTGTTTCTAATTGCCTTGGGTGGTGTTGTACCTCACCATGGTAAATATAGCATGCTGTGACCCTGCCGTGATGAGCTTCTTCAGAGATGAATAATGGATAACAATGGTTGACGCAATGCACACTGTGAAAAAGAAGGTACTGTTAATAGCCAACATGTACAGTTGAGTGAGTGAATTGATTGATGCCATTTTTGATTGCTGCTCATTTTAGCACATTATCATATGCCAAGTTATGCATCAGCTACTTGCTGAAAGGGGAGATGATGCCCATTGTAAAACATGTTTCAGCGGTCAATGTTAACTTAATTTACTTGGCCATTTTTTTCAAAATCAGTTTCAGTTTTTCAAAAGACCCGATAAAATGTGATTTTATTTCCTGTAATTACAGTCAATATGTTTCTGCTGTCAGCCAGTCGGAGCCACCACCAGACAAAAGGATATGCTTCTCTATCAGCACAATCGGCATACTCATCAGAGTGGCCTGGTTTCAGCCACATATGGGCTGTGCTGCTTGACTTCTGTAATGGCACAGAGGAAAGCAATAATCATAATAACAGAGAGAAATGCAAGAGCCGTGGATCTGAGCACATCCAGCTGAACCCAGTTAAACAGTCGGCTGCACAGCTGAATCGGGTCAAGAGGATTCTGAGAGCTGCCTCCACTTTTTCACAAAATGAGGCTCTGTGGTTGCACACGCAAAAGGATTGCATTATTACAAGAGCATCTTAAATGGAGCTGATCTGGAAAAAGAAAAAAAACAGGTATCAAAATGTTACATTCTTACATGCCAAAGGAAAACCAGAAAATCTCTTTTTGATAAATGTATCACAATAGTTGCTAAATTGAAAAAAGAGAGATAGCCTTGTGCCAAAATCCTCTTTATTCCAAAGGTGAAAAGCTGAACATAACTAATGAAAGAACACATTTCACATTTCTAGAAGGTATTTCAACAGTCTCCCTCAGTGTCTCTCAGGCTGATGCAAATGTGGACGTTAAATGGAAAAAAAAGGGGGTTTGTATTTTTTGTACTTTTAGAAGTAAAAATGAGAGAAATATCTAAGAACCCAATGCCAGAAGCAGATAACCAGACATTGTCTGAATTCAATCTCTGAAAGCCTTTTGAATCGCGTTTTATTTTCCTTAAGCCCAAGAGGAGTCAAACCTTGCATCACTTGAAGGCATGCAATGTGTCATAGAAGGCATCAGTAAAGAAACATGACTGGTGATAAGTTCTCCTTTTTTGTTGCTTTGAATATTTTGAATATGTTCTCTCTTTTCTAAAGGTCTGCTTTGACTCCTCATGATTCAAACAAAGTACTCTGACTGACTTAGTGAATCACTTTTTTGAGTGCTTTGCTGTAGTTGCCAACTGCAGACCAAGAAGGCTATACTGTATGTCCAGGCTGCACCTTGTCCTATTTACTGAACACAATACTTTTTCAAAAAGGGAGAGTTCATTCAGTAGCTCAGCTTGTAAAGCTAAAGCAGAAGCTTCAAATGTTTGGCCATCAATTTCATTCTTCGGTGTGTGATGGGATCCCATTGTAAAACAGAAAACAATATATACACAGAAAGCAATGAATGCGGAAGCAGGACAGCAGAGCCTAAGCATTCTAGACTCAGAAGATACTAAACTGTTGCACCAGCACAACAGCCCTGCACCTTTATAGTCTGCAAATAATTGTATACTCTGTACCTACATGACTGTATACTGTACAACTACATAACTGTACTTCTTCAACCTCGTACAGTGTTGGATCTATAACCCTTCCTCCAGCTCGAACATTTCAGCAACTTTTTTCTTCCCTTATCCAACCCTATTTTTTTGGAATCACCGACTGTACATTGCACAGGCTTGTCTCACTGTGACAACCTCTGCTCTTGCAAGGGAGCGCTGAGGCAAGGCGAAAGTAATATTCCAATACATGCATACACAGGTACAACCAAATGCTATTTTTTGCACTGCATGTCACACAGTGTGCCGCAGGGAAGTAGATTCTCACTGAATCTATCCACTGATGTATTCCCAAGCAACTCGCAGGTCCCTGAAAAATCACGGGGTGACTCAGATAAGGATACCCTGACTGATCTAGACAAGGAAACCCTAACTGACCTACCCACCACTATCCCCACCAGAACAAAGACAATTTGTTCTGCAGCTGTGGGATCCCAGTCATTGTCAACATTAGATAACAGTTATGAACCCAGGCTTTAGAACTTAGTCTGTGTTCAAAGCAAAGACCTTGCCAGCTAAGCCACTTGGGACCCCCGCACATTTCAGCAACCTTCCTTAGGCCAATAGGTGCGGTCACACACAACGATGTGTATGTTCTCACATAGTTCAAGTACCAGCCTGAACCATGTGGGAACAGGTTCTCTCAGGGCATAATTTCCATCCGTCTCCCAGTTAGAGGTAATGTGTCAAGGGGTGAAATTAGCTGCACCAGTTTTAGATGTTATGCAGGTCAAAAATGCAGGCCAAAACCACCAGGCTGGAATAGACATTTGACATATTGCAGCCAACGGCAATCAAGTATCATGTGGAGTGGGAAATTCTTAAGTGATGTTTTGGGGAAAAAAATGTTCTGTTCAGAACACTCAGTGAATTCCACAACTTTGAAAAGCTTGAACTTTAGGGTGGCAAGACTCCAAAAGAACAAAAGAATTGTATCATTTTTTTCTTTGGTAATCATATCCCAGCATCTTTTGACACTCTGAGCACTCTGCCTGAACAAGGTAACATTTCATATGGAGATGAAAATCTCCAAACCAAAAACGAAAAAAAAAAAAAAAGCTTTTCTAAAGATCTTTGGTGAGCGTGTAAGGACAAATGTTGGATGAGGTCATCTTTGGCCTGGAGTCAGGTGGATGCCCTCACACCTGACCATCGGACAAGGTTGTTGAGACCCCCATGGACTTCCTGCAGTAGAAAGGGTCTCACCTTGCTGGCGGACATCCCAGGAGTGAGACTCATAGGGCAGAACAGGAGGATCATGGGAAGGCAGGCAGGCCTAGCACAGAAGGAGGGAAGGTTAGTGGGAGTAAACTAGAGAGAATGAGCTTGGTTATTCACTCTAAACTAGGCAGGAGATTTATCACAAAGGAGTAGAAGTAGGAAGCAGTGGCATAGGGGGAGTTTCAGAGCTGCTGCAAGGGGAAGAAAAGAAGAAAAAATAAATAGATCCTGTTGGTTTTGCATTTTGTAATTTTACACAATCTCATATAATTACATATTCTGTCATATAATCACTTGATCAAAGGAATCTCAATAATTATTTCTGGACTGAATTCATCTTTGTTTTTTTGTTGTTTGTTTTTTTTTATTCTTTTCTTTTTAGTTGAACACTTAGGAATGTGTGAGCCTGGATAATGAAGTAATGCTAATATTAATCTCCCACTGTCACTGCAGAAAAATGAAACTGTTTAGTTTTATGTAAGGAGTACTCTCATTTTAAAAAACTAGAGCTAGGCCTGTCCTACCTAACCTGGCAAAGACTTGAATAACATCATGTCAAAATTTAATTCACAATTAAAGGTATAATTCGAATGTCAACACATTAAAACCTAATTATGCATGAAGTCTGTAACATCTATATGCATGGTAGTGCTTTCCAGCTTTACAACTCCTCAAAAATGCAAGTCTATTTTCAGAATACAGTGGGACATCCTTACAAGTTCAGAGGCAATATGAATGTACAGATGGAGTCCTCTGTATAAGGAATGTAAATCACATGAAGGATTCACTGGGTACGAGATTTAAACCTTTCCCACATAATTGCAGGATCAGTGTCTAATTATCAACTGTAATCATGCAGCTAAATTACTGTTCTCTCACTTATTACCTGAAGTGCTGGTATCACAATGCTTCTCTTTGCGGCTCACTGTGCTGTATATTCAATTAAAGCAAAGTTAATTTCCGCCGCTGAAATTAAAATGAGAGGCAACTTCAATCAACTCTGAAACAGGAGCAGTGCAGAGTAAACAAATACTGGAGCCTATTGGTTTAAGATTAAGTTGCACCTATTTGTATTTTTAAGGAAAAAAAAAATTGGCGTGTATGTTTTGAAGACCTAGACTTCATGATATATAATACAGGCGTTGCTTCCATCCCAGAACCAGGGTATCTCTTGTCTTTAAATTGATGAAATAATGTGTGTGTGTGTGTGTGTGTGTGTGTGTGTGTGTGTGTGTGTGTGTGTGTGTGTGTGTGTGTGTGTGTGTGAAAGAGAGAGAGAGAAGCAGAGAGACTGTGTATATGCTGGGCCCTTGTAGATAACATGATGTATGCATCTTCATGACTCCATCGTTTTAGACCACATGGGAATCCTGCCACACTCCTGACAGCCAGTTCTACAGAATGAATTAGCAGTGCCAAACATTAGAGGCAGTTGTAGTTCACATAGATTACAAACAGTGGGCTTTTTCAGCAGTGCTTTGTCCTTCAGTTATGATTTTGCTATTACAGAGGCTAAGAAAAAATATCACACTCAACATCCGACATCACTTTCATTTCATTTTTACAGCAATATGCAATTGCCCAGCAGACATCTGCATTTACCGGATGAAGCCCTGAAAAATCCAATCACAGCAGCAGATATTCTTCACTTTATTTTGTGTATTGAAACGTTTCTCTTTTTTCCCCCTCTCTCTTCTCTTGTTGAGGAATTGTTATACGAATTGAAATGATCCAAAAAAAAAAGAGAGAGACAGAGCATTGTCTTCTGAAAATCAATAGCCTCTCAAAAGAAAATAGAAGCTGATCCTTGAGGTGCTTGATTGAAAGATGGTAGTGATTGTCGAGAGAAAAATAACATTCATCAGACAAAGCTCTTTTGTAACTTCCTCAGTAAACAATCAGACGTGAAATCATAGACTGTAGCCACAGCTGCTTGTGCTGCTATTTTTACGCCTGAGACGGAGAAATAAGAGGCCTGTTCTATGCATGTGTTGATGTATCTGTTCATTGCGTGAGGAAGCCCGTAGGTCGAAACACATTTAGGCACAGTTTGCTTAGTGTGTGTGTGCAAGCCAGTGTATTGTTCTGCATTAGCCTCAATATTAGCCATTTTTCTACACAGTGTGTTTTTTTTTAAAGTGTAGTACCTCTATATTTTCAGACAAGCCAAAGCCGCTAATACTAAGTGGTGAAAAGAGCTACTGTTGGCTAAAGGGGTGCTATGCATTCAGCACATGTGGCTGTTTTCTTACTCACTATAGCTGTCCAACAGAGCCAAAGACTGAATTTTCCTCAGCACCTAGAAAAACACTCTAAGTGTAGCAACATTTTTCATATTTCTCTTCATGTGCCTGTAAATTAATGAAATGTCATCAGTGAGAGAAGCACCAAATACTCCAATTGGTGTTGCCACTCCTGTAGCACACTGTGGGAATTGCAGTGTATAAAATGCGTACTGGCTGCAGGTGAGTAGTGTCACATGATTGCACGCACCTCGCTTCAGCATTTCCTGCACAGGTGGAGAAGAAAATTCTCCATTGCTGAAGTATTAATTTTTGGTTCAATGAAGTGCATTATTGTCATTTTTTTAGATTCTATTTTTTAACAGAGACGTCACCTCATAATCAGGACAATTATATTTTGGTCAATTTGGAGTTTTATGTGATTTTGATACAGGCCCAGCACTATGGGTGTGCTTAGGGGTGCATTGCACCCCCAGACATTCCTTAGTGCACCCCCAGTTGTCTCCCTATATCCCAATGTCCACGTAGCATTTATTACTTTTTGTGCACCCCCGTGGATTGCAATGGCACCCATCTCCTGCTTCCAAATCTGTTTTAATAGCAGAGCACCTTTTTTAGTTATTGTGGCCCAGTGACACACTAAACTTTGTATTTTTCCACTATAATCTTTGGAAATAATCTATCTGCGGAAGCCAGTTTGCACAATAATATATGTGATATTTTGGCTGTAAAGAAAAAATATAATGGCCAGTACTGCCATGGGCTTCTTTTGGAAGTAATACATGTCATTCTCAAAATCTATGATGTTGTATCATCACAGCCACATTGTGAAAACATTATGAATTAGCTGGTGTATTCATCCTTATCAAATGAATCAGAGATATGTAGTATAACATGGTCCCTCAACTTTACAGTCCAATTTTATTAAGTGCCTCAGATGTAATCAATGATAATCCCAAGATGAATGTATTGATAAACACCTCTTTTTGGCAAATATACAGAATAACAACCTGAACCTTTGAGGAGCTGTTCGACAAGCAGGTGCTGGATGGATCATTTGGCCCGCCAGTATTTTGCATCTCTAATAGCCTGCGAAGCGTTTCTGCTGTGTTCTCGGAATCAGGCAATTAGTTACAGACAGGTGTTAATTGGCCTCGGCGATTGGGCGATGGAGGTGCCTCATCCATCCCTTTGGTGCATGGGAGTTTTAGCTCTTAGATCTGCTTGGTGTTTTAATTCATTTCCACCCATCATCTTTCATTAGACATTTAATCCCAGGGACCTTTTAGCCTTTTGGCCTTTTTCGCTCACAGTTGTTTTTGTGGGAATTGCATGAATGGCAGTAATCTCTGACTAGCAAGCAAAGGCTTGAGGTGAACACAAAGTTTAAGGGTACTGAATGAAATTTCTGAGTGTCTAATGTTGGGGTATTATTATCATTTATTTATTTGTTCAAGCATAAATCAATCAGTATGGCATAGAGAGCATGCAACATGAATTCACTATGAGGTAGAATAATGTAAGTGTTTGGCTAGTACATTTTGATATGCACTGGGCAACGTGCAACGTTTGATGTAGTCTTAGCTGATGCAGATATTGCTTTTACAGTTCTACATTTTGCTAAAATGTTACT